>NC_091550.1:44237072-44256123 GCF_042767895.1 Penaeus vannamei
CTGTCACAATCAGAGTCAAAATAGCATTTCTATTTTCTAGATTTTTCCACACATATACTAAGTTTTGCAAAAGTACCAGGTACAATGTTGTTTTTTCTTTTTCTATTCTGTACAGTAATGTCACTGTTGGTCAGAGGCACAGGTGCTGTTAGCAAGGCAGTTCTGTATTAAAGAATCCTGCACCACAGATGATGGGTGAGCTTGTGCATTAGCTGATAGAAGAACTGTATAGTCTCTGATTATTATAATTATCTGACATACTAACGGCATCCATGGGCTACATAGAGGCTCGAGGTATGGTTTAAATGTGTGATAGTTGGATGTCCGAATCCTCACTAGATAGCACTTGATGTCAAGAAGGGCATTGCACCAACTGAATAATCATTGCAGACTAACTTTTAAGTCACATTATTGCAATTCAGCATGCACTCTTGTTATGTTCTTCTGGATTACTCAGAAGAATTTGATCTTGAGAGTCCATTGTCAAGCGAATACAGCAACTGCATTTTCAGTGACATCTAATCAATTTGCGACCTTCTTCTTCCACTGGTATGACGTACAGAAGATACAAAGATATTTCTTCAAAATGATTCAGCAGCATTCACAGTCAAATTCTTTCTTGAAGTCTTGTAGTATGTCCCAAGAAAAGGTTTCACAAAATACAGCACCTATAAATTAACCTATGACACAACAATTTAGATAATGCATCTATAATGTACCATGAGATGTTTTCTTTGACAACTGAGGTATCTGTTATTAACTGTTCAGTATGGGTAAAAAGTAGCTGCCATACAAAGAAATGAACAAGAAAATACAAAGATAGGTCTATTACTATTCATGTACATGGATTTAGTAGCTACGACACTTAAATTTGTACTGTAGTTACAGGGAACTCTAAAACTATGTGGATTATGACTAGTAGTTGTACTATGAAGACAGCACTTGAAGAGCACACCAAGTATACCCATTTTTCAAGAGAGAAAACAAATAAGTGATTAATATCACCTTCTATAGAATGCCATCCATTCAGTATCATAATGAAATTTTCATAATTTCTCTTAATCCAGATATCCTTTTTCTCTCTCATAACTGTTTGAACAATAAAACAAAAGAGCTACAATCACTATATCAAATATATCAATCTATAAATCAATGATATATTACATATCAATTAATGTTGAGACTAAAGCACCAAATCATTTTTGCATCATATCCTACTTTAAACAGGTAATGAAATTACTCTAGGAAAATTAAGAGGAAAAATCCATGAATCGAAACATCTGACGAACAATTGAATATGGCTTTCCTATTCACAAAATACAATCTACACTATATCATATTCATTAGAAGAGGTAGAAGTTGAAGAAAAGAAGAAAACCTTAAGGCACACTATAACAACATCTAAGAAATGAAAGGAATAAACAGTGTTTTAACCCTCCTTTGTAAAATAAATAAATAAATAGATAAATAAAATATAAGAAAATGAAAAAGATAAGAGAGTGAAAGAAAATGAAGAGGAAATACAAAAGTGCTTTGGAGAGTTTTAGGTGAGTGCTCAGGACACATAGGGTTTCCAATATGGAAGTGTGACGTGACAGGTACCATGCTGACAGCCATTCTATCTTTGACTGAGGAGTGCCATTGGAGGGCCTGGAGCTGGGCATCGAGGAGAGCTTCTCTGTGGTCCTTCTGTGTTGTTGAGCGACAAGGTTTTTTGGAGAATGCTAACGGTTGCATTTGGGTTGTGCTTCTTTCAGGGATGTTGTACTACTTCTTAAGAGGTCCTCTTTCCATTTCTTTATGTATGCTTTCTTATGAATTTATCTCTGTGGTGTGATTGATTGCATCTAGTGCGAGTAATTAACTGATTTAAACACAGATACGAACAAAAGAAATTAACAAGTAATAAGAACAACAAGGATATTTTATGTAGTCATTAAGGCACTGCTTTATTTTAGTTATTTTCCTTTTCTGATTTTTCAGGTAACTTTCAGTTTGAGCATTTTTTCTCATGAGCAATTGTCATATAAAGTTTGCTCACAATCAATCTCACAGCCATAAGTGCACTGGGTTTTTGCGTCCATGCAAATAATCCTAATACGAGATGACGGGAGACACAGAAAACCGACGAGGAAAAAATCCTTTTCTCGGAATTGGCAGTGGTATTTTATATATTTTTTTTACACATCAATCGACACCAAATCTGGGCCCGGGGAGGCAGGGGAACTATGAGAAGACTCTCGCCAGTAGGGGAGAGGGACATACGGCAACAGAAGTGTGGCATCAGCGGCAGCAGTAGCAACGACAGTAGTGAGAGCAGGAGCGGCAGTGTTGGTGACAGCAGTGGCGTCAGCCCTAGGGAGGAGGAGCATCACACGGTCCTCGGCAGGATCGGTCCTCGGTGTAATAGATCTATCCTTTTTCCCCTTAAACTCTAACACTGTAAATATAATGGGTCACGTTCAACCCTCATACTGACCTTGGAGTTATGTTCAGTCTTGCGACGCTTTGACCCTATGAGGAAGAAAAGAGAGACAAAAGTAGTGTTAGCCTTTTACATAACTAACTTCATTAAATAATCAATCACAGGAATTCCCACAAACTAAAAAGGAACACTATTCTCAGATGAACCAACCTCTTGAAGACTCAGGAGGTTCCATCTTGTTAGAGGCTGAAGAAGCGTTGGACGTGACACTGCTCTCCCTCTCCCTCTCGGCTCCACCTCCCACTAATGCGCGGTCATCTCGCTCTGGGTCTGCATAGTCCTCATCGTCATACTGTAAAGTGGAATTTAATTGTACATATGAAAAAATAGACCACAAATAAATCACAACAGTAACTCGCAATATTGCTACACCATTGAAATATGTACAATATAGTCTCCAAAAATTGCAAGTTGACTATAGTTTCCTCAGATTTACAAAATAAATACCTTGGATTTCTTTGATTCTTTGTTCCTCTTTTTGGGCTTTTCTTCTCGTTCCTCTTTCTTTTCCTTGTCCTTCTTTTCCTTTTCCTCCTTCTTTATCTCTCTGTCTTCACTCTTTCTCTTTTCACTTGCTTCTTTTTTCTCCTTTGCCACTTTACTGAAAATAAGATATCAAACTTATTAAATTTAAATGAAGCATATGAAGATGATACATAAAATTGAGGAAAAATTGAAGAAAAAGAGAGCAAAAACAGGGAAAAGACCCTGACTGACCTTGCTGACTCTTTCTTGATGTCCTTCGCCTCCCTGTCTTCCTTGCCCTCCAGCTCTCCATTGGTAGTCTCTGAAGTCTCCATCTGTAGAAGCATTGTAGGCTGTCATACTGAGTCTTGAAATAGGGCTCATCATTGTCATGAGAATTATACTAGTGTGTGTGTGTAGGTATGAATGTGTGGTTGAGTGAGTGTGTTGGTGTTAGAGAGACTAAGAAATGATCAGACTTATGAAATATGACAAATATGAATATTCAGACTCACCTTGACAATCTTTTCATTCTGCTCTACCATCTCCCCACTGCTCTTGACATCATTTGCTGCTGTTGAGCTAGACTTCTCTGAGGCCCCATTCACAACCTTTGCCGCTTGTGGCCTCTTTGGGACAATGTGGAAGTCTGTCTCAGGCATGAGGTTGGGCTTTGCACCTTTTAGTCTCCCTGAGTAGCTGTTTGCCAGGACGTATAGGTCATTCCTCCGATTTCTCTCCTCATTTTTCACCTGAGGAAAGAGAGGGGGGTCATTCCTATGAAAGATGGCTCTATAGTGATGCCCAAAGAAGTGTGCTAAGCAGCTGGGAGAACTGACTGCAAAGCTCATTAAAACTTGAAATATTTCTAATTAATTTCTATAATCATAAAAACAAAAAACTAATTGGGGGGGGATGTACTAAGGCAAATAATAAACTTACAAATGTATGAAAATAAACTATACAAAGAAGTCTACCATTATTTGGCTTTGAAGATTACCTTCTCAATCCTTTTTTCAATGACTGCAGCAAGGTTTGAAATGACAGGGAAGCGTTGCAAGATGCCCTGCAGAATAAGGATGGCGTTGCGGATCTGGATGTAGTCCCCACTCTCTAGGCAGGTTACCAAGGCCTGTTAGCCACAGAGAAATTATAAGTTGTTTCAATGCTCGAGTTGGTCAACTGTAGACGTTATGTTATTTGAAGATTCTTATTAAGCTATATATGCATTACATTTCTCTTCAACTTTTACTCTTTCATTCCATACTTTTAGTCCAGATCTTTTGCTAGGTTCCTTCTTCCCACTAAACATTCCCTCTTAACACTTTTCTCCACATTTGTTGAATTGTCATTAATGAAAACTAGTCTATCATCCATTAGTAATACCCACAGATCGAAAAGAAAACCTCACAGCATTCTTTCTCCTTTTGTTTCTAATGAAATAAAATTTTGAATACACTTTCTTCTACAGTTATAAAAGCCTTCAAGAAACAAGCATAAGGTGCTTTATATGATTCATCAATTTTTTACAAAAAACTGCTGACTTATCTGATGAGGTTTAACATACCATAAACAGCAAAGAACAAATCTACTCACAGAAGACCTTAGACAAATAGCCCATATAAGTGCAAAGAGCAGAATAATCCTTATGTACTTTCAACAGGATGGGAGAGATGTTGGTGCTGTACATTTGAGCACCAACTAAATAAAATAATTACTTAAAAAAAATATTGCAAGCACAAAAATTCCTAAACTGATTGGGAAATGACTTGGTGATTAAGTAAGCTGAAAAGGCATTACCCAGCTTGCAAGCCAAGCTTTCAAAGATTCTCGTCTTTAAATGGGCACGTGGCTATTGCAACCAACTGTGGCCATACATTATCAATAATGACTTTTTACTGAAGCAAGGGAAATCAATATATATTCTTTTCTCTTATCCTGTTAACCCAATGGCTGCAGAATTATGCAGTAGTACTCTCTTGTGAATTTTGCCTGATTTACAATATTGACTACAAGACAATTGAATAAATGAGAGAGAGAGAGAGAGAGAGAGAGAGAAAAAAAAAGAAAGAGAGAGAGAGAGAGAGAGAGAGAGAGAGAGAGAGAGAGAGAGAGAGAGAGAGAGAGAGAGAGAGAGTGAGTGAGTGAGTGAGTGAGTGAGTGAGTGAGAGAGAGAGAGAGAGAGAGAGAGAGAGAGAGAGAGAGAGAGAGAGTGAGTGAGAGAGAGAGAGAGAGAGAGAGAGAGAGAGAGAGAGAGAGACACACACACAGAGAGTTAGACAGACAGAGAGACAGAAAGAAAGAAAGCGAAAGAGAAAGAAAGAGAAATAGAGATATCTCAATTTAAATTCCAATTTCAGATATCACTTTTGTATTGTAATATGTTTCATAAGTGAAAAGTGACAACTGTAATAGTATCTTACTCACATGAAGATCTAATTGTTATCAACTTTGATTTTACTAGATTTTGAGCCTCGCTTATTAATGTAAAAGGGTTTATGGATCAGGTCAAGTTACAAGCTTTAATGATGTCAGCTTAAAAGCAAGTCAATTTGTGGATTTCACCTCTGGAAAGTACACCTGCACTATCATGCACACCCATACACTTACCCAGATACAAAAAAAAAAACACACACAAGTACAATTAAATACACATAAAAACTCCAGCTATAAAAATGAGTTGGAAAGGTCTCTGAACTGTGAGCAAAGGCAGGTTTTGAATATCTGGAAGTAGAAGGAATTATGGAGGCCATGGACACATGACTAGAAATAAGACAGAATGATATCAATTTAGAAATTACAGTAAATCCACATCATAAAAATGTAAAGTAAGAGAAAGAGGGAGAGAAGGAAAAATGGAGAAGGGAAAAAGAAGAAAAAAACAAAAAGATGAAAAAAGGAACCCAAGGCTACCAAACCATCAAAGCACAACACAAACTTTAGTGATCTTGTAGTGCCACTTGTGGACAACATGACGGTAGTTCTCATAATCCACGTAATCATTGGCTTCCTGGCGTGAAACCCGGTACTTGGTGACAAAGCCAGGGTAGTTTGCGCACTCCTTCTCATAGTTTTGCTGCGATGCGTGCCAGTGCATGACAGTATCTAGGGTCCCCAGGAGGAAGCGGCCATATCGGTGAGCCTCTTGCTCAGTGCAAGATGCAACGGTGTAGGTGATATCACAATACATCTGTAAGACAGCGAGTGAGTTAGAGACAAAAGAAAGAGAGAGAGAGAGTGTTAAATGGTTTGGGGACAGACATATACACACACACACACACACACACACACACACACACACACACACACACAAAAACACACACACACGCATAAGAAAAGAAAAAAATCCATAGATTGTTGAAGTATTATGCTAGTAAAACTAACATTATCAACAATAAATGAATAAGGAAATTAAGCAGTTATCTATCATATATAACATATCAGACTTCAATCCGACAAAGAACAAAAAAGAAAAAATTACACATTTTCATAAGATATGAACATTACATAAACACAAGCCTTATAGAATCAGATAAACATTTAACTTACACGGTCATAACATATCAAGGTGGAGAAATTTGGAGTCTTGAGGTTGTGCAGCATCTTCACAAACCTTAAAGAAAAGAGAATTTGTTAACATATTCAGTAAAAATACATTCTTTGCTTAAATTTCACCATAGTAACACAGGAATACTCGGCCAAAACATTCCTATTAAGATCTTAGGATAACTCTATCACCAAAGAAAGATTACAGGAGGAGGAGGAGGAGGAGGAGGATTTGGATGAGGTAAAATAGTGATGAATAAAGGAAAAACTTACTTGGCACAATAAATGGCATCCAGTGCTGTGAATGTGCATCGTGGAAATAGGCAGAGTTGGAGAAAAGCTGTCACAGTGTCATTCTTTGGGGATCTTGCTCCTCGAAGCATAAACCATCCATCCTTTTCCTGGTAATTGTTGAGAAATAATAATAAATTATGAATATTGTCAATGAAGACAAAGATATAATAAAATATTAAGTAGTCATTGTTTTGACTACCAACTCTAAAATATAAACTTAATGAAGAATATAGCAACTACAACAAGAAAAAGAAGTAATCAAAGAAGAAAGAATGATGGAAAAAGAAGTCCCACCTGCTGCAATCTGGCATACACTCTGTCGACATGCTCCTTCTGACGTTTTTCCTCTTCCTGGAGCTTCTCCTTCAGTGCCAAGAGACGGTCAGTCTCCTTCTTGCGCTTGTTTGCCGATGGCTTTGGAAAAAATAACAGGTTACAGAAATTAATTTAGGAAAATTTGAAAAATGTAAATTACGAGAAAGCCATAACAGTTAAAGTACCAATAAACTAGTAATAACATAATGTAATGTTGTTTTCTAATACTTCACTTGGCAAAGATGCCTAAGAGTGCTGAGCAAGTACTGTAGGAAAATTAATAACCTCCAAAGATAAAATCATTTATTGCCAGATCTATTTCAATATCTTCATGGATTAGAGACAAAAATCATGCCACTTACACTAACATTTGCATCAATCTTCTTGATCTCTTTCTCGTACATGTGGTGTGGGACCTCCAGGTCGGACATGGTGAGTGTCCAAAAAGTGAGGAAGAAGGAAGGATCCATGTCCTCCCAGACCTGGCAAAAAACAAAAACCTTTCTAATCATGTAGTTTAAAGAGACTAGAATACAATTTAGCCCATTGGTTTTACCACCAAAATCCAACAAAATTGGAATTTTGAAGATCTTGGTTTATTTTTTTTATCTTATGGATTTCATGATTTTACATATTTACTTAAATTTCCTCTGTGTATTCACAAACTACTATACCTTAATACTGAAGTGTGGCTGGATGCTGGAAACAATGGGGTCAAAAACTTCATTGCAAGCCTGAATATACCGATCTTTCTTTTGTTCAATGGTCAGTTTCTTCTCACCACGATCTTGCCTTCTTAATTCATCATATCTGGACTGTTGATATAAAGGCAAGTAAAAAATATATAAAAACACAAGATCGTAATGAAATAGTAGAAAAGAAATAAATACAAAATTATTCACCTACTACAAACATATATATATCATGAGTTTTACAACCAGCATTGCAATAAATATCGTTTCTGAAACAAAATCCAAAACCATCTGATGTTTAGAGTAAGCAAGCACCAATTTCCAGTGAAAGATGAGTGTGAGCTCACTTAAAATGTCTAATGATTTCATAACAGGGTTTTAAGTCATTCACACACACACACACACACACACACACACACACACACACACATACACACACAAACACACAGACACACATACACACACACATTCAATAGTCAAACACACACACACACACACACACACACACACACACACACACACACACACACACACACACATGTACGCGCACACACATGCACGCGCACACACATGCACGCGCACACACATGCACGCGCACACACATGCACACGCACACGCACACACACACACGGGCACTCACTCACACACAGACACACACGGGCACTCACTCACACACGGACACACACGGGCACTCACTCACACACGGACACACACGGGCACTCACTCACACACGGACACACACGGGCACTCACTCACACACGGACACACACGGGCACTCACTCACACACGGACACACACGGGCACTCACTCACACACGTGCGCACGCACTCACACATGTGTGCACTTACTCACTCACTCACTCACTACACTTACATTTAGCATATTTATAAAAAGAGGACGTGCGAGGAAGAATGCTACATCAGCATTGATGTGGTAATCGGACAACAAGGATCCAATACTTGGCAGCCGATCGCTAAGCTCCTCTATAGTGACAACTTGGAACAGATACGAACCAAACTGCACCATTGTATCCTGGCACTGCAATATTGAAATAAAAAGGAAAAGAGTCAGAAGCAGAAGAAGAAGAAGAAAGAAAAAAAGAAGAAGAAGAAGCAGAAGAAGAAAAAAAAAAAAACTGTTTACATAATCTATAGATATTTGATTACAATAAAATTTCATTGATGCACTAGGGTTAATACAATGATGATTTCTTGTTGCTCTTACTAAAAAGCATATAAATAATATAACAATATGAACTTGCCAGAAATTATGAAAGTGAAGTACATATAAAATGAAAGTTGATTCATGATATTCACCTTAAAGTAATTATTGATTACACACTTACTTGATCATACAGCTTCCCTACAAGTTTTAAATGGGGTGATTCTGTCTGATTGTATACAATAGATGACCTCTGCTGTGCCATAAGTAGCAACAAAGGTATGGCAAGGTCATTCTCTAGGAGAGCCTCCTTCAAACGGAGAGAAGACCTCTTGGTGTTCCTTTCCTGTTGATATTGTCCTGCTTCCCTACGCAGGAGTTCTCCACCACACATAGCACTCAACTGTAATTTTTAAGCGGGTATGCTATAGTCAAGACAAAGGTGAATTTGACAACTAGAGGACTTGGTAATTAATTGTGGAGAAAATATTAAATTCTCTGAAATTGAGGATATGAACTTGTCTGTGTCAAAAATGGCTGACACCACTTGCAAACACCTGCTGCTGCCTGGTGCCAGGCATATAAAGCATCAAATGTTTTAAATGCCACATCTTTCAATGCCCAGCTGAAAAGTTATAAAGGAAGTGTGGGTAAATCATGTACAAAAAAAGAATAGGGACAAGACTTGGAAAATTTTAAAAAGAATTGAAAGAAAACAAGAAAACCAAACAAACCAAACAAGGGAAAACTGAGAAAAAGCTTGATTGGGGGGAAGCACCAACTAACAGATAAGTAGACTGATGCTTAACTAATATCCTTCAGCAAGGTCATCTAGGACTGCATGGGGACATCTATCCTCACAATAAATTTGAAAATTGTATCTGGTTTTTGGTATTCCATTTCATGTGATAGAGAGGGCAACCACCATCATATCCACTGTGACCCTTCTTGGTGCATTTTTAGGGAAGAAATAGATGAAGGCAAGCCTCTTGCTGTATTGCCAATAAATGAACAGAGTGAGGACAGACATCATAGCGCCAGAAGGTGCCGCGCTGTCTGTTAAACAAGGTATGTGTTTCACTATGATGCTTTCCCATATTGCCACCATGCCAAAACAGTGAAAATTGGTGGGCAACAGGACCATTACATAATTGCATTTGCAAAGCTGTATTAGAAATTGCTGGGAGATTACAAATATTCCCTGATTCCCAGCATCCAGTTCCTACAGAACCAGTTCCCAGCACATCACTGGATGTTGGTTCTCTAGAACTGATTCCCTCCTCATCCAGGGATATTGGTTCTCCAGAACTGCTTCCCTCCCTCTCCCGGGTCTTTCCTACCATGGGATAGATTTGACCACATCTGGTCAGCCTTGCTCACAGCAAGTGCTTGGCTGTGCCCTTCCCATTGATCCAAAAAGTGTTCATGCTGACCTGCAAAAATCACTTTCGTCTGATATTGAAATGGCATCACATATAACTGAAAATCCTAACATGGTGACTGCATCTGTTTCCATGTTGATACAAATACTGGCATGTGTGAGATGCATGCATTGGAGTGGCAATTTACATTGTAGACTGTAGTCATCTTCTCACGGCAATACCATACAGCTTACATGTTTGCAGTGCCATGAACAGCTTATAAAGGCATCTCCCAACAGCTTCAGGCTTTCACATGGCAACAAGTTGGGCAACAAAGCCAAGGCTCTACAGGTGTATGCGTCCCTGATTTATCATGATGGCCAACCTGGCCTAAATAGGGACACTGGCTTCAGTGCCATGCAAAGCATGTCAACACGTGTATTTTATGACAATGCCCATTTCCTGTACGCCTAAATGGACATATTTTCCGGGAAAGAATACATTTTGTTGTGAATATAAGTCAGTGAGTATTATTGTGACAACCTAAAAACAGATCCAAAGGACTCTGGAATCTTAGATCTCATGGTCTCCTTTGATGCTGCATGGGAAAAGTGTGGGTGGCATAGTCACATTGGCATCGCATTTGTCATGGAAGCTAACACAGGTTTAATAGTTGACTAGGAAGCCCTTCCAACTATATGCACAAATGTATGTGCACATAAACATATGACACTCTCCCTTGAGGCATTTGAGGAGTGTAAGGCAAAAACTTCCCATGAATGCACTTACAACCACTCAGGCTCAGCAGGCACCGCAGAATCAAAAACTACTATTCCAGTTGTGGCATCACTTGAGAAAAGCTAAATATGCTGGTCTAAAGAGAGTCACCTTTGTGTCTCATGTGACAATCATAGAACACAACTTAGTATATGAAGCCACCAAATTTCTTGAATTTATTGCCTTTACTACATTGGAAGTCCTTATTTGGATATGTTACATTCAGCAAATTACTACCAACTTCTGAGGTATATCTTTGTCTTTCTCATAAAAGGACATGAAGTGAAGTGATAGAATCCAAGCCCTAGTACTGAGCTATATATTATGTCCAATACACTCTGCTAGAACTTAACTATCAACTGTGTTCAATGAAAACCAAACACATTTATACTTGTACTGTTATCAACGGAAAAATGAATAAGCTAAATATGTACTATACAATCTAAATCAGAGAATTCATGACTGATAGAAAACCAAATAGTATATTAGTTTAAAAATCTCAGGAAAACAATGACTGGTATATTAGGAACAAGGAAAATGGTGCAGATTTTATGTGTCTAAAAACAAACTGATAAAAAATTCATAACGATTAATGAAAAGCAAGTAACATCCTCTTGTAAATGTAGCACTACACCCTAACCTGTTCAGCTGTGAGGTCTTCTAAAGTATCTGTTCCACCCATTTTCTGCACTATTTCTCGTAAGATGAGGAGATCAATGGATTTTTCAGACTTGAGTTGGTTGGCCACAAACTGTAAGATGCCTCCGAGATCTGTGACATATTTCTTAAACACAGTGCCACAAAAACTGGACAGGGACTGGAGCCATGGTGAGATGATCATCTCTGAAAGAGGAAACAGAAATGTCTATAATTGCACAATCCAGTCAATCCAAATCCACCTAAGACAGTAATATTCTGTGAAAGTATTAACCTTGTGATATCATTTAAATAATTCAATAAAGACAAAGTATGAGGACCTTCATGTGCAGTTCTATCCTTGTTCTCTGAGAGGATTTCCACAATGCAGTATCCCAGCATGTCATAGGAGAGAGATGTCAGGTACTTAAAGCTGTCTACCACAGGGCCAATTAGGTTGTCATACAGCTGAACTTGGATCAGGATCTGTGAAGATAAAAGACAAGTATGTTTACAGCTATGACATGGGAGGGAAAAATTGTTGAACACATTTATGCCATATGGCATTTATTTTTGCAATAGTGAACCAGTCTGAAATGCAAGATGGTAAGTATCTACACCACAAATGGTCAAGGCTGCTCTAAGCTTCATGCACTAAACAGCTGTTCACTTCTTTGGCCACAAGAGCTGTCACTGAGGAGTTACAGCCCCTTAAAATCAGTGTTAATGTCTTTTTTCCACAAAAACATTGTATACTGCAGCCAAAATCATAAAGAACTGGGAAAATACATGTTTTCCATGCTTCTAATTTTTCACTTGAGAGGTTGTTTGGAAATTGTCATTATTGGGTTAAAAATACTGGCAACATTATCTAGTCCCTTTGCTTAAAAACACATTTGTAACTTTCCATTCTAAAATCAATATCAAGGATATGAGGCAAGGAAAAGAAAGAAAGTATGAAAGAATATAAGAGATAGGAGGAAAGGAGGAGGGGAGGGAAGGGTAGGGAGAATGAGAGAAATAGGGAGGGAGAGAGGCAAAGAGGTTCATAAGAATTATCACTCACATAATGGAATATGGGGCCAGGGTTGTTATGCGTCAATTTCCCAATGCCTCGGCTTACAGGCTTGATAGTTTCTTTTGTGATGCGCATCATAATGAACTTAGCTTTCTTGAGCAGCCAAGCCCTGCGCCTCATCAACATGGGATGCTGTGTGAAGGACTCATTCTTCCATCGGCCATACAACCTATATCTGTAGGGCATTCAACACCTGACATTAGACTTTGGCTATAAAAACTAAACCAAACATTGCCAACCACTTATTTTTAAACAAACACAGCTTCAAACTCTCCTATCTATGTTTCCTTAAACTGCTGATAACTAACCTGTGCTGATAGGGATATATCTTGAGTGTTTCCCAAATCTCCTCCGCCAGACATGGGTTTGAGTCAAGCATGGAGAGAGACGGAAGGAGAACTTCATCCAAAACACTTAAAAACTCAAAGTAGAAATTGGACCGTTCACCATCTTCTCCTACTGGTGTCTGCAAAGATCAACTTGGCTTTCATATCTGCATTAAATGTTTTACACTACTTAAATTATTTGTAGTTTAAAAGATAGAGGTACATGATGTGGAAAGAAATATTAAGGAACAAGCCAAGCACTTAAATACTTTGACAAAAAGGGTTACTATACCCTCCCTCCCCTCCACAAATTCTCATCCACTGGTCTTCAATTTGCATTGTTGATACTGATGAAGCCTTATTACTGCACGAGTCTGTAACTCAGTGTACAAGTCAGAGGTTACAATAAGTTAAAGCTTATGAGCAGCTTGATTTTGAAAATAAAGCTCATTCTAGGATAGATCTCAATACAGAAACTTGATATCAAATATCAAAAGCTTATAACAAGAGGAACACTTACAATGAAGAAGAAATAAAAGATAACAGGAAAATAAATATTATCTACATACTGGTAATAACAATAATACTATAAAAATTATGTCATTCACAGAATATATAAAGACCAGTGCCCCACGAAACAACCTACACAACACTTCTCTTTCTCACCTCCTTGAGAGCAACACGAGCCACCCTGAGGACCTTGCACATGAGCCCTGGGTCATGGTACAGGTGTGGTCCAAGCACAAGCAGCATTGGGAATACTGTTGCACTGACATCGCTGAATTTCCTGGCTGGTTGTGGTGCCAGAGGGTTGTCTAGTGGCTTCACTCGAGAGGCCTTGAGTCGGCTTGGTAAATTGCACACCCTGCAAATTGGCAAGTGTTAACCCATCTTTAATGACAACTTGCTATGCTTACATTTATTCTTAATGTTACAAATCAAACCAATACATTCCCTATAAAAAATTGCAAGAAAACAAGTGACTTACTCTCTGTAGATGGGTTCAATTGTGGCATGAACTAGTTGACAAAGTGCTTGACTCACAGGAGGAAAAGACATCAAATAATAGTCAGGGAAACGAGATGAAATTTCTACAAAATGCTCCCAAGCTCCAACCTGTTTTCATAGGAAAAATATTATGGACAGTTAGAAGAAGGAATGGCCAATATTCTTAATCACCACACTGAAAAGCTATGTTATCTGACAAAATTAATGACAGTTTTAACTATTTTCTTTCAGTTCACATACATCAAAGTACAGCACATATCAATATTCCAGAATTCTCTACATCAGCAATGACAAGCAGAAAATTTTCCTGCCTTGATCTACCCAATTCTACCATCTGACTTACCTCAATGAGGGCAATGCACAACTGGATCTTTTGATTGGACAGATACACCTCCTGATTTTTGAAATCCTCTTTGAGACTCTCCTCCTCTTGCCGCTCTTGTTCCTTTTCCTTGTCTTTATCCTTGTCTTTGGTAGATATGACATTAAGCTTTCTGACAATCTCCTTCGCCTCGTTCTCCTCCTTCAGATGGCACTCAATCATGGAGGAGTCCTCGGGTGTCAGCTGGAGTGTGGGTGAGGACAAAGAATGAACTTTAAAATAAAAGGATGGGACCAATGTTGGGCAGGTAGGGAGTAAAATGGAATAATTGTCATGTAAATTGAGCATGGACTGAGTTAGAATCAGCAAGGATATCAAAATGATTTAGTTAAAAGTGAGCCACCAGTGTGCCCATGAGCAAATCATTATCAACAATATTTCTGAGGAAAATATGAGGAAAAAAAAAAAAGGATAGAAAAGAGGAGGAAAAATGGATAAGAAGATGAAGAAAAGGTAAGCAGAGAAGGAAAACTAATAAAGAAAGAAAGGAAAAAAGGAGTAACAGGAAAAACAAAAAGAAAAAGATGAGCAGAAGGGTAGAAGGAACACAAATAACAAGACTAGGAGATTAAGATGGTGGAGAAAATAATAAGAAAAAAGAAATGAGTGGAGTGGAGGACAAAAAGGAGTAGAAATCTAAAAAAAAAAGGGTTACTCGAAAGCCAGAACTGAAGTAGGCCTGTGCAACTTTACCCATGAGTAGATATCGGAAAGCTGCAGGATGTTGGCCTGAATGAGGAGTGCTATCGTGGTGTAGATCCCCTTGGTGTCCTTTCCATTGGAGGCGTAATTGTTGAGCTTGAAGCCCAAGAGTTCACTGATGGTAGCTGACTCACAGGGGTACTGATTGAGGAGTCCTGTGTAGAACTGGTGCTGGGATGGCCGTGCCTCCAAGGACTCCAAGATGAGGTCTAAGACACGATTGGGGTCCAAGTTGAAACCACCTGAAAGTATACAATATTAGTTTATTTGCTAAAATTCATACAATAAAAAATTATGTATGTACAATTTCAAAGAATCTGAAATGAATACAAAAAAATACAAGAATATACACATAAATATATAAGTAGAAAACTCTTTTTAGATTACCGATAAGACTACGAATAACTTGGATGATTGACTGAGGTGTAACCCTCTCTGTTATTTCTTGATTGAGCTCTGTCACAAGCTTAGCATAACCTTCTGTTTCTTCTCGTAATAGGTTGAATTTCTGCTGTTTGTAGCTGCGAGTAAAGAAAAGGGTGACAATAAAAATTAATTGATCAAATGGATATTTGTAAATGGAATTATTCCACATTACATAACATATTTCTTTACAGGGAAAACATTTACGAATAATACAAATTTACTTGCTTAAAATTATCTACATCTACCAATCCAGATATACTTACAATAACTTAGTCTTCACTTTTATCTGCTTTGTGTGGAAATTTTTCTTGTTTTTCACTATGCCATAATCTCCGAGAGTTTCAATCTCCAACCTCTCCTTCATCATTTTATCGATGTCTAAGGACTTGAGCAGCATCATTAGCTGTTCCCGATTTCTGCTGAGGCGGTCAATGGTGGAAGCTTCCAGGTCAAGAAGGGTAGCCACCTCCACCAGCTGTGAAGCCAGATCTGGGTGCCAGTTCTGTGGAGATCATAGGATTGATGATACTGTCTAAATGTCACACAATAACAAGAAGTTTTTAACTTCTCCTCTCTATCTGTATTGCTCTTTCTGTGTATCTCTCTTTCTCTACTTACAATATAAGTGAAAAACTATTACTTGGTAATTCTAAAAGCACTTATGCTCTCTTCATTACCAGAAAGTATATGTAATATGGTTATGTTCTAATACAATATCAAAACTACTATTGTCTATAAAAATACATATTTTTATATCTATATCTATATATATCTATATCTATATCTATAAATATAATGTCCACATATACACACAAAACAAACAAACAAAAACACAAACAAATAAACACACACAAACACACATATTTCAAGTACAGCTCTCTGTTTAACTTACAAGCATTTCTGCGAGAAGTGGTCGCACATGTTCACGTGTCAAGCTGCCTCTTAAAACAGCTGACAAAATCTCATACAGTCCTCTGGACAGGTCTGAAAGTTTAATACACATTAATATAGTCATACCTAATTAAATATGCAAGTTAATTGTTGAAATAATTTTAGAAGTTTACAGTATTACTCAAGTGACCAGCTTATGAAACAAATAATCAGGAAACAAACTTTTAATGCAATGTACGGTCATGAATAAAGGAAAATTCTATTCTGGTAAAATGTTCAAGTGCTAGTCAAAACACTGATCTTCTTATAAACACACAAAATTTGCGAATCTCCTACACAGCAATCCTATCAAGTAATTATATACAGCAGATGTGAAGTAAAACAGAAACATTTCAGAAGACTCATCCTAAAACAAAAACAGGACTCCCTTACCTTTGCAAACACTTGGCTGGGATAAGCCAGGGTTATCTGAGTCTTCTTTTAATAACTGTTTGATTGTTTGGATGCTGAAAAGAAATGAAAAGCTAATTAGGTAGAATAAAGAGATTGGGTTGTTCTAATCATGGGCTAAATCTGACTGAAGAATTTGAACCTAATTACTTATTAGGTTATTCATACGGCATACATGGTGAAATTATACTTCCACCCACAAACAAGATGATGAGATCAACATGAGAAGACGATACCACGCTTGATTAGGTTAGGATAGGTCAGTTTCCATGTTAGGTTGGGTTAGGTTAGGAAAGGTTATGAATCCCGAATGCAGCAGAGCCACATCAAGTAATGTACTTATTATCCGGAAATGGTGCTTATATGCACGTGTGCCGTACTATTAACCAAGAGAAATTGGGATATGGCTGACATATTCATATCCATGGCCATTTTAGAAATCTTTATCTTGAACACATAGATATACCAATCAGAATTTTGAAGTTATAAACAAAGTGACAAGTAATAATGAGCAACCATGCTTTTCTGCATCACAATATCATCACATCTACATGTTTTAATGTTATCAATTAACATTTTCAAACATGTTCTCCATATGAAAAAACGGTTTCTAGGACTTCTAACGGATATACAGGGAGTTGTTCGTACAACATCTCATGTGAAGAAAACAGAATTTACACATTTCCATTTGAAATCTTTCTGAACCAGTAACTTCTTCGAGCCAAAACGCCAACTTCAATGGTCTGCCATCCACAGTTGATCTGTCATAAATGTGATAAATGAGGTCACAGGAACTAACAGGTTCAGTCCCTTGGAAATCCTGGCTTATTGCCATGATGCTGACAGGGACAACACCCCATCAAGAGGGATCGTGGTAACACACACTGCTCTCCCTACATGGCCTGTCTGCAACATTTACAACACAGAAATGCAAACAGCAAAATGATTAATATATGACTCATTAACTGTGCAGTAAAAACAGATGCATTCCCAGTAGGGGGTCCTTAGGGTGAATTTTTTCGGGTAAAAATAAAGAACTATCATCAAAACTTTAGTCCTTTTGAGTACACGACAAAAACTAGTTATCCGTGTAATGCTTTGTAAACATTTGGCCGGCTGCCGGTCAACCAATGAAAGCAAACAAAACATCACGCTAAACAATGAGTCAAATGTACACAAATCCTTTTACTCTGTTATAGACAAGGCAAATAATTCACTTAGACGCTTTGAATGAGCGTTTCGTGCATCTAATATCAATACGTAACCTTACAGAAAAGTTATAAGAGAAAACAAAACAAAACTACATTTGTTGACACTTTGAGACTCTCGGAATCCTCAATTGCAAAGCCCTTAAAATTGCAATATTTCCACGTGATAATTTTACAAAAATACCTAAATAAAATCCGGGGTGAAATGGGAATTTGTTGGTAAATAGGAAAACCTGACTTACACTTCTGCTTTGCCCGATTTTGCCCAATTTTTCCAAGTCTCGAGTGTAAACAAGCGGTGACTGCCCGCCATCTTTGCTCTGTGGCGCCGCCTCTAAAACATCATCCTAACTACCGAATTAATTTGAATATATATTTTCTTAGTACGATTTTTATTCTTTAAATGCGTATTTAATAACCTAGTGTAAATCATAAGATAAATGTCGTATGATATGGGCTCTTGACCTCGAAGCCGGATGATATTTTTTGTTATCTCTGATGTGCAGCAATAGCAAAGGATGCGAGTTAATTTGGTGATAAATGAGTGTTTTGTTTTGGATTTTTCCTCACTGCACATTCAATTGCATGCTATAAATATTGTAAATGTACTCCTGAGGCAAAGAAATGAATATCTATTATTTTTAAAAATACGTTGGGATTACAGAGGACTGCGGTAGATTACATAAATCAGCCATGCCAATATCCAACTTATGATGCTGAGACAACATTCATAATATTGGTAACATATAATTACAATCCTCAAGAGATTATAACAAAAATAACCATTCAAAAAAGTTATCGAAGCTGCCTAATAACTAGCGAGCGTCGCCTGGCGGCAGTGGCAGGAA
>NC_091550.1:44261623-44264123 GCF_042767895.1 Penaeus vannamei
CCTTTTTTTTCCTCGGTGTCCTTCTCCCCACTCTATGCCGCCAAGAAGGGAGGGGAAGAGGAAGGGGGCGTGGTGGGTACAGGACGTCGAGCGTGCCAGTGCCAAAGAAATAACTGGATTATGCGAGCTGATTCTGGGCATTTCCACCTCAGTCAGCAAGTGCCAAGTGACATGGATATGACTGAGCGAAGGAAATGGACTCGGCCTGTTGTAAATAATGCTGATGGAGATGTTAAAATGCTGCACACTCGTGTTTGTCCGTTTTAAATGCTGGCAGAACCAAGAGATACATGTGTGGAACCTCTTCATAGATCTTGTTTTATAAATATTTATTCTCTGTATGTTGTTTTAATGTATCTTCTGACACCATTCCGGTCTGGTATCGTGAGTACAATATTTTCTGTGTGTAATTTGTGGGATTCTTAGCAGACAGACGGGGAGCAGGATAAAGGGAATGGGAGAAAATGGAAGAAGGGAGATAAGGGGGAGTCGAAGGAAGAAGGAATAGGAGTGAAGAACCAAGGCATAACATGAAGGAAAAAGGAGATCCGGATAATGAAATCTAAAAAAATAAAGGAGAGATAATATAGCTTCCAATATAGCGAATGCACAAGACAAAAGAAAATCAACAAATTGAATAATGGCAGGGAAATGTATTTAATAAAGTGTAATAGTAAATAAACTCGAGCATGAAATGGAACAGGGACGGCGAGGTATGTGGAAAGAGGACAGAGGGACCGTAGAGTTCAGAAGTGTGCCTTGCGTCATTCGATCGGGGGGGGGGGGGGCAACGAGGAGGAGAATGCATGTACTGGACTGTTGATAAGGATGTCGATAATGAAAAGGATGATAGTTATAGCAATGATATTGATGATGCCATTATTGTATTGATGCATGTACTGGACTGTTGATAAGGATGTCGATAATGAAAAGGATGATAGTTATAGCAATGATATTGATGATGCCATTATTGTATTGATTATTATCATTATCATTATCGTTATTATGCTCATTGTTATTGTTGTTATTATTATTGCTATTATGTTATGATTGTTATTGTTGTTATTATCATTTTTATCATTATTATTTTTGTTATTCACCATCATCATCATGACTATCACTATCACCATTACAGCCATCATCATCAGCTGCTGCTACTACGTCTGGTGGTGGTGGTGGTGGTGGTGCTACTGCTGCTCCTGCTGCTGCTGATGATAATGATAATAATATAACAAAAATATTTATGATAATGGCAGTAAAGATGGTCATAATTTGAATGATGATAATATTTTTGCAATCGCAGCTACTGGTGCCTCTAAAACAGCTTTCATTGTTTTCCGAAATAATAGTAATGCGATATGTATTTTATAGTAATTATTTTAATTTTCGCCATTAATCTGTCATTAAAGTCATACATGCTATTGGTATGACATTGTAGACTGATTATTTGCTGCCGTGACTACAATAACGCCTACAGTTGCTAACATATCAGGTTGTCACTCTTTGCCTTCACTGGAAAGTCGGAAAATAGTTTTACGAAAATGAAAATGGAGTCGTCACTGAAAGCTTGTAAATACATTTGCATATTCAAATTAGGGCTTATGCAACACAATCGCGTTAACCTCCATCTTCGTCTTAATGTTATTATTGTTTTACTTTATGCTTTGTTGTGGTTGATAGCTTTCTTGTCTTTTTAGAGTTATGGATTTTGTTATTGTTTTGTGGTTATCGTATATCACTGGCATTGTTCATTATCGTTTTTTATTGTCATCGTTATTTTGCTGTGATTACTGTTATCATCATCATTATTATTATTATTATTATTATTGTTATTATTATTATTATTATTATTATTATTATTATTATTATTATTATTATTATTATTATTTTTAGGGGTACTGTTAGTAATGTTTTTGTTATAAGGAGTGCATGTGCGCTTAGATGTGCATATGCTTCTGTAGAGTAGGTATGTGCACATGCATGTAACAAGCACTTGCGGTTAGATCCATGTGCGAGCGAGTGCTTGTGTCCGCGGCGCCCATCACGCAAGCAAGCACATTCCCGCCGCCACGCCCCTTCCCTGCTCTTCACGCCTCATCATGACCACAGCCCGCCCACCTCCGACCACGCCCGCCACCTGCAGCGCCTCAGAGAATGGCGCTGTGTCCTACTTGATTCGCCTTGGGGGCCAACAGGAATTTTTTCTTTTCTTTTAATTCTTTCAGTTTTCTTTTTTTTTTTTATTCTTGCCGAATTTTTTTATTCGTTGTTTTAGGGTTTCCTTTTTCTTTTTTTGTGTTTGGTATTTAGTTTTGTTTTATGTGTTTTGGTTGATTATTCTTTCAAACGTTTCCTCCTTTTCTTTCTCATTGTTCCTCTCCAATTTACACCTCCACCCCGTCCTCTTATTCCTCTACTTCCTCATATCTGTTCCTCCAACTTTACACCTCCATTTTCCAACTTATTCCTCTACTTCCCATTCTTTCTCTTCTCCGCCTTT
>NC_091550.1:44276623-44286623 GCF_042767895.1 Penaeus vannamei
AGCAAAGAGAGAGAGAGAGAGAGAGAGAGTGTGAGTGTGTGAGTGTGTTGTGTGTGTGTGTGTGTGTGTGTGTGTGTGTGTGTGTGTGTGTGTGTGTGTGTGTGTGTGTGTGTGTGTGTGTGTGAGAGCAGAGAGAGAGAGAGAGAGAGAGAGAGAGAGAGAGAGAGAGAGAGAGAGAGAGAGAGAGAGAGAGAGAGAGAGAGAGTGTGTGTGTGTGTGTGTGTGTGTCTGAGAGTGGTTGGGAAGAAAGTGGAAGAGCGGTGTTTGTTTACAGATAGAAAGGGAGCTGGCTTATCGACTGGGATTTCGCTCGTCTTTTGGGGATTTCTAAATTCGTGGCTTTGCCTAATGTTGCTTTTGTGATTTGTTGTTATTTTTATTGGCATTGCTATCGCTGTTGGTGTTGTTGTTGGTCTTGTCACCATCACCATCATCACCACTACCACCACGATCATCATCATCATCATCATCTTCATCGTCATCATCATCATCACCTTCATCATCATATTCATTTTTATCTTCATCATCATCATCATCATCTATCAATTATCATATATCAATCATCAGTCTTCAATCATCACAATTTTTATTTATTTTATTATTATTACTGTTGTTGCTATTAACTGGTGCTGCTGTTATAGCCAGTGCTATTTGTAAATGTCATTATTACTGTTTTTATATCACAGCTGCTATAACAACCATCGTAGTTACTGTTACTTTTGTTATAACGTGATTGTTATTTGACCTCGTGATTTCTATGAATCGTCGTCTCTTCAAAATTTCCGAGTATTTTTGTTATAGCTTCGATTGCAATTTTGCAATATTTACCGCTGGTGCCGATCGTCATATTTGATCAAGTTGAGGTCAGTTGGCAAGAATTTAAACGTATGGCGTAATGTTTGTTTAAAGTTGCGTCAGCTCTTTTGGTCTGTCGGTGTCAATAGGTAATGGAAACGTGTCCGAACACATTTTCCAGGCTATAAACACGCATTCGGATGCATTGAATGTGCAAGTCCGTCCGCTCTTTTTTTCTTATTTTTTTCGTCGATATTTCTCAAGTTTATCTCATTCCTTTCGCCGTTTTTTTCTTGTTCAGTTTTATCTATTTTTTTATACTCAACGAAAATGAGAATGAATCCAGGTAGCTTTTTCAGTACATTCATTTTCCTTTTCTTCTTCCATTAATCCTTCCCCTGTCTCTTTCTTTTCGTTTCTCTTTCTATCGCTCTCTCTCTTCCCCCTCTCTCCCTACTCCATTTTCCTCCCTCCTCCCCCAATCTCTCTCTCTCTCTCTCTCTCTCTCCTCCTACTCTCGTTTCTCTCCTCTCTCCCTATCTCTCTCTCTCTCTCACTCTCTCTCTCTCTCTCTCTCTCTCACTCTCTCTCTCTCTCTCTTCTCTCTCCCTCTCTCTCCTCTCTCTCCTCTCTCTTTCCCTCCCTCCATCCCTCCCTCCTCTCCTCTCTCCTCTCTTTCCCTCCCTCTCTCGCCTCCTCTCTCTCCCTCCTCTCCCCCTCTCCTCTCCCCCTCCCTCTTTTCCTCCCTCTCTCCCCTCCCCCTCCCTCCCTCCCCCTCTCTCCCCCTCCCTCCCTCCCTCCCTCCCTCTCTCTCCCCTCCCTCCCCTCCTCTCTCTCTCCCCTTCCTCCCTCCCTCACTCCTCCCTCTCCCCCTCCTCTTCCCTCCTCCTCCCTCCCCCTCTCTTTCCTTCCTCCTCCTCCCCACCCGCAAGATGGGTCACGCCGACAGCTTTCTCCGCCTTATCACGGTTCGGCCACGATGATGACGATGACGACGACGATGACGAAGGCGATGGTGAAGACGACGGCGGCGGGTGTGCGGTGTCAGCGGCGGCTCCCTTGGTGTTCCGCAGCACCGGCTCACCTCTGGACTCCCACGTGGGGGGGGGGGAGGGGGTGATAGAAGGTGCTGTAGGGAGGAGAAGGGGAGAGGGAGGGGGAGGGAGAGGGGTGGTGTATGGGTAAGAGAGAGAGTGTGGGAAAGGAAGGAATGAAGGAAGGAAGGAGGGAGCAGTAAAGAGGAAGTGGGTAAGGAGGAGGGAGAAGAGGATAGGAGGGAAGGAAGAGGGAAGACTAGGTGGGGGTGAGAGAGGCCCAAGGGGGATGGTGTGGGTAGGGGCAAAGGAGCATGGGAGAGAGGGGCTCCTTTCTTTTCTTTTCTCTCTCTCTCTCTCTCTCTCTCTCTCTCTCTCTCTCTCTCTCTCTCTCTCTCTCTCTCTCTCTCTCTCTCTCTCTCTCTCTCTCTCTCTCTCTCTTCTCTCTTTCTCTTTCTTTCTCTCTTTCTTTCTCTCTTTCTCTTTCTTTCTCTCTTTCTTTCTCTCTTTCTTTCTCTCTCTCTTTCTGTCTCTCTTTCTTTCTCTTTCTCTCTCTTTCTTTCTCTTTCTCTCTCTTTCTCTCTCTCTCTCTCTTTCTCTTTCTCTCTTTCTTCTCTTCTCTCTCTTTTTCCCTTCTCTTCTCTCTCTCTTTCTCTCTCTCTCTCTCTCTCTCTCTCTCTCTCTCTCTCTCTCTCTCTCTCTCTCTCTCTCTCTCTCTCTCTCTCTCTCTCTCTCTCTCCCTCTCTCTCTCTCTCTCTCCTCGCGTTCCCACTCTCCATCCTCCCCGTTCAACCCTCCCTTTTTATCTCCATTCTCCGTGCCTTATCTGTTGCCTCATTGCGTGCTTCCCTTCTTGCGTGCGGTACGCGAGTGTAACAGCGTTAGTGACGGCGCGAGAACGGTCACGTCTCTAACAAACCACGTGACGGCGCTCAATTCCGCTCGTTTTCAAGTAAAAGCGATGATCATTCCCTCGGGTTTGGGTTTTCCAAGGGGACAGCGAGGCTAGGGAGGGCGCGGGAGAGGGGAAGGAGGGATGAATAGTGAGCGGAGGGAGAATAAGAGGGGGGTAGAAGGATGGGAGAAAGGGGAGAGGGAGGCAGGTCATCGATGGAAGATAGAAGGGGGAAAGCAGAAAAGATGGCTCAAGAAGAACGTAGTGAAAGAGAGAAGGTGGAGGTGCGAAGGAGAGAGAGAAAAGGATGAAGAAAGAACAAAAAGTGGAAGAAAAATAATGAAATAGGAGGGATAAAGAAAAGAAAGAAAGGGGGGAGAATGAGAAAGGGGGGAAAGACGAAACGAAAATGGGAGAAAGAAAGGTAAGGAAAAGGAAGCGAAAGAGGAGAAAACAAGAATGGCAAAGGGGCGATTCTCACTGGGCGGAAGAGAGGGGCAGCGTGGGTGGCACCGCTCGAGTCGCATGTTCTCGGACGTGGCACTGCTCGCCCGCCCGCCCGCCCCGCTTCGCGCCCCGTCGCTGTGCCCGCCCCCATATTCGGTCATCGCAATGCTGCCTTTGCGACGGTTGCACTTACGGGACTTGGCGGGACGGCCTTCGGGGCTTGCAATACGTTTTTTTTCTCCTTTTTTTATAATTTGCTAAGCGGATTTTTTTTCCGTTGCTGATACGAGCAGGAGTGCCTTTAAGTCGTTGATAGTATAAAATTTTTGCTGCTGGTCTTTGTAACACCACTCTCTCTCTCTCTCTCTCTCTCTCTCTCTCTCTCTCTCTCTCTCTCTCTCTCTCTCTCTCTCTCCCCTCCCTCCCTCTCTCTCTCTCTCGGTTTTGTCTGATGAATCCCCCTCCCTCCCTCTCTCTCTCTCTCTCTCTCTCTCTCTCTCTCTCTCTCTCTCTCTCTCTCTCTCTCTCTCTCTCCCTCTCTCTCTCTCTCTCTCTCTCTCTTCTCTCTCTCTCTCATCCCTCCCTCCTCTCTCTTCCTCTTCTTTTTTTCCCCCTCTCCTCTCCCTCTTCCTCCCCTCCTCCCCTCCTCCTCTCCCTCCCTCCTCCTCCCTCCCTCCCTCCCTCCCCCACCACCCCTCTCAGTCGCGAATGACCCATTAATTTTCACTCGTTTCGGATCCATTTACTTTCTTTACTTTCCTTGAGAACCAAACAGCCGACTTTCCTCTCTCTCTTTCTCACGGATTTTCTTGGGCGTCGCTTTGGTCTTTTAGGCATTCTGAGCCCGGGACCGCAGCTTCACATCCCGGCGCCCAGCTTCACTTTCCGGCTCCCAACTTCACTTTTCGGCTCCCAACTTCATTACTCGGCTCCCTATTTTAATTCCTTGCTCCCAACTTCACTTCCCAGCTCCCTACTTCACTTCCCGGCTCCCAACTTCACTTCTCGGCTCCCAACTTCACTTCCCGGCTCCCAACTTCACTTCCCAGCTCCCTACTTCAATTCCCGGCGCCCAACTTCACTTCCCAGCTCCCAATTTCACTTCCCAGCTCCCTACTTCAATTCCCGGCGCCCAACTTCACTTCCCAGCTCCCAACTTCAATTCCCGGCGCCCAACTTCACTTTCCGGCTCCCAACTTCATTTCTCGGCTCCCTATTTTAATTCCTTGCTCCCAACTTCACTTCCCAGCTCCCTACTTCAATTCCCGGCGCCCAACTTCACTTCCCGGCTCCCAACTTCACTTCCCGGCGCCCAACTTCACTTCTCGGCTCCCTATTTTAATTCCTTGCTCCCAACATCACTTCCCGGCGCCCAACTTCACTTTCCGGCTCCCAACTTCATTTCTCGGCTCCCTATTTTAATTCCTTGCTCCCAACTTCACTTCCCAGCTCCCTACTTCAATTCCCGGCGCCCAACTTCACTTCCCGGCGCCCAACTTCACTTCCCGGCTCGCTCCCAACTTCGAAATCTTCCCTCCTCCACCTCCAACATCTGATCCTCAATCTCCTACGGTCCTCAAACCTCGGTGTTCAACCCCAACAGCCAACCCAGGGTTCTTAGTCTTTTTTATCTCCGTCCCGAGTCTTTCCAACCCCTAACTCCTCCCCCCCCTCCTCCCCAACCCGCCATTTTTTCCATTTTAATCCTAAATAATGAAAGGAAATATAAATGAAAATGGGTGAGCTCAAGACGTGAGAAATATCATATTTTTTTCTTTCTCGTCTATACTCTTTCTAAATGCGTCGCAGGAGACTTGGATGAACTTGGTTGAACTTTGTCCCAGCTCGGATTTCCAACCTCTAACCCCCGACTTTCTTCCGCTGGTGTCACCCTCTGCAGCTGTTAGTGGGCGGACGAACCTCATTTCGGTGATTTCGCGTTTTCGACCTTTCTCTCGTTTTCTGACTTTTCTTTCGTTTATTTTTTTCTCTGTTTGTATGTCTCTTTCTTTCTCTCTTTCCATATGTCTATTTTCTCTCTCGCTCTCTCTTTCTTTCTCTCTCTCTTTCCTTCTGTCTATTTTTCTCTTTCACTCCATCTGTCTATTTCTCTCTCTCTCCATCTGTCTGTTTCTCTCTCTCTCCATCTGTCTGTTTCTCTCTCTCTCCATCTGTCCTTTTTCTCTCTCTCTCTCATCTGTCTATTTCCTCTCTCTCCCTCTCTCCTTCCCTCTTCTCTCCCTTCCCTCTTCTCTCCTCCCTCTTCTCTCTCTCTCTCTCTCCTCCCTCTCGCCTTCTCCTTCCCCCCCTCTCTCTCTCTCTCTCTCTCTCTCTCTCTCTCTCTCTCTCTCTCTCTCTCTCTCTCTCTCTCTCTCTCTCTCTCTCTCTCTCTCTCTCTCTCTCTCTCTCCTTCCCTCTCTCTCCTTCCCTCTCTCTCTCTCCTTCACTCTCTCTCTCTCTCCTTCACTCTCTCTCTCTCTCTCCTTCTCTCTCTCTCTCTCTCCTTCTCTCTCTCTCTCTCTCTCTCTCTCTCTCTCTCTCTCTCTCTCTCATCTAACTCTATTTCCCTCTCTCTCCATCTGTCTATTTCCCTCTCTCTCCATCTGTCTGTTTCCCTCTCTCTCCATCTGTCTGTTTCTCTCTCTCTCCATCTGTCTATTTTTCTCTCTCTCTCCATCTGTCTAGTTTTTTCTCTCTTTCCATCTGTCTATTTCTCTTTCTCTCTCTCTTTCTTTCTTTCTTTCCCTCCCTCCCTTCTGATCCCCCAATCTCCCTCTCTTTCTCTTTTCCGTCCTAATTTCCTCTTTCTCCTTTCCCCCTGAGAAGCCAGGACATAGTACCCCGTTCCGCTCCGCATGCCGTTGCTGTGGAGTCCGTGCGGCGCAGGGCCCTTGCGGCGGCGTCCCTCGTGCGTCTCCCGCGGGTTCGTGGTCCTCGATCCCTGGGGTCCTTCGCGTCCGTTCCAGGGGGTCTGGGGGGCGGTGCGAGGGGGGGGGTTAGCGGTGGCGGCCTTTTGCGCGGGTTTTAGGGGCCATGATTGGATTTGGCGTCAGTGCTTGTTTATATTTGTGGTCCACGTACATGCGAACACACGCACGCACGCACGCACGTACGTACGTACGTACACACGCATACGCACACACGCACACGCATACGCACACACGCATACGCACACACGCACACACGCATACGCACACACGCACACGCATACGCACACGCACACGCACACGCACACACACGCACACGCACACACACACAC
The DNA here is from genome assembly GCF_042767895.1 of Penaeus vannamei. NCBI lineage: Eukaryota > Metazoa > Arthropoda > Malacostraca > Decapoda > Penaeidae > Penaeus > Penaeus vannamei. Next base: position 44,283,054 of record NC_091550.1, read on the forward strand.
GCACACGCACACGCACACACACACACACACGCACACACACACACACACGCACACACACACACACACACACACACACACACACACACACACACACACACACACACACACACACACACACACACACACACACACACACACACACACGCGTATGACATCCCAGTCATGGGATTCCTTTCCCTGCATTGTTCCTCTCATCAAATAACACGTTTTTGCCTCCATTCTCCTTTTTTTTTGTGGTTGCAATAAACGTCTCTCATCTTCGCTTTGTTTCCGCCTCGCTTCACGTCGCCGGGACAGACACGACCCCTAATTAATCGGTCATTAACAGGTGCCCTTGGGAGTAGGGGGTGGGGGGGGTGTAGGGGCACTGCGGACGCCTTGTTCCGGTTGCGAGGTGGGTATGGGTAGGGGAAGGGGTATGGTGGGGGGGGGTTCCTTGTGGTTGGTATTATGGTGGAGAGGAAGAGGTGCTGAAGGAAAATATTGATGATGATGATGATGATGATGATGGTGGGGGTAATGATGATGACGACGATGATGATGATGATAGGAATGATGGTAATAACAACTATCCTCGTATCATTACTGCGTTGATAGCGTGTGTTGATTTTGATAATGAAGATAATGATGATAGCAATATTTGCGATTGTGTGTTACTGGCGATACCAAAATAACAACATAGGCTCCCATTGTTGACAGCCTGGCACATCCCTGACAAAGAGGCCTGTTTCATTACCAGTGCACTAGATTTATCGCTTTATTGTTGTATAATCGCTAGTGGGATAAGGAGAGGATGGGCGGCCGATATTGACAGCCCTGAGTATGCGGCGCGAAACATGTTGATTACATGAATTTCTTTGGTGTGCATTATGTATTACCTCTCGTCGCGTTGCTCTGTTTGTTCATTTGTTTTGAAGACTTGTTTAACTCATACATGTTTCTATCTGTGTTTGAGCCCTACTCTCGTTCTCTTCTCTCTACCCAACTTCACTTCCCGACTCCCGACTCTCATTCTCTTCTCTCCCCCCCACACACACACCCTCCCCTTTTTCTCCTCTCTCATGTCCCCCTCTCCCCGTCTTCCTCCTCTCATGTCCCCCTCCTCTCATATCCCCCTCTCCCCGTCTTCCTCCCCTCTCTGTCCCCCCCCTCCCCGTCTTCCTCCTTTCCCCCTCTCCCCGTCTTCCTCCTACTACATGTTCCCTCTTCCTGTATTCTTCTCCCCCTCTCCTCCGTCTCTCCCCCGCTCCGCTCTCGCCCCCTTATCTATAAAACAATAGAAGATCAAAAAGATTACCGACTTCCGGTGTCCTCGTCTTCCCTCGAAGATTATGCGTTCGAATAAGGGTCTGTCTTTATCTCTAATCTATTTTATCTATTTATCAGTATTTCATTAGCCTCAATTTCTTTGTCTTTATATTTCTTTAAGTATATCCGTATGTTCCCTCGTTTTTTTCTCTCCCTGTTTTTTTTCTGTTCATTTCTCTCTTATCTCTGTTTCCCCCTTTTTTTTTTTTGTTTCTATTTCTTGCTCGCTCGCTCTCCCCTTCCTTCCTACTTTGTCTCCCTTGTTCGCTCTTTGTTAGATATAACTATTGCTCTATTTCTTTTTTGTCGTCATCTATTTTTACAACTTCACTTTTTGTCTTTATTTCTCTATTTTCCCTTGTCCTCTCCTTTTTTTCTTTATCATTCTGTCTTCGTTATTCCGTTGCCCCGGATAACCTTTTTTCCCACCATCCTCTTCGTAAGTTTTCGTAGCCTTTCTTCTCTTTTGTTTTTCCTTACGAACGTTTATTTTTTCATTTCCCTATTTCCTTATTTTTTTTCTTTTCACCGTCGTCTCGTCCTTTGCTAATGATCTGTTTAGTAGTAAATCATCATTACAGCGCTGTGCAGCAATTAACAGCACGGTAAATGAAGGACTGGTGTATGTAAACCACAGTCTTTTGAGAATATTGGTATTGGTATTCCAGGGGGAAGGATAGGGATGAGGAGGGGATTGGATGAGAGGAGGAGGAGACTGATGAGAATGGCGTAGTAGTAGTAGGAGGAGTAGTAGTAGGAGTAGTAGTAGTAGTAGGAGTAGTAGTAGTAGGAGGAGTGAGAGTGAGGACACAGCTAAAGAGTGCCAGCAAAGTGCTTCCCTCTCAAGGATCCCGTGGCACCCACAGGCATAGCTCGGGGCCGGGTGGGAAGTATGCCGGTGGAAGGTCTCGTTAACATGTTCTATAATTGTCATTGCTTAAGAAAGGGTTTTTACTTGTCTTGTCTTTGTTTTGGACTTTGTTCTTGTTTTGAGGAAATTTAATTCCTTATGTCTGATTATTTTTATGTTTAAGGAATAACCTAAGACGAAAGCTCAAAAGATCATGAAATTATATTCGATGAAGAATTTGCTCATACTCTAGAAATCCCCCATGATTAAGGCTGGCGATTGTGACTGGGAAAGTGGCATTGTGTGGCGACTGGCAACTCTTGGGAGTTATAGGCGGATAATTGAAGAAAAACGATAAAAAGGAAGAGATTTAAGTTTGGGAATGAGAAGCGAAATCGAATCGCAACAACAGCAACAATTACTACTATTACTACTACTACTGCGACTACTGCTACTAATGATGTTGATTCAATTTAAATGATGATAGACAGGAGACGAAGAGCAGGAAGAAAACAAAATATCTTACCATATGCAAATGACCTCACTTTTTGTGGCTAGGGAAGGGGGAATGGGAAAGGGGGGGGGGAAGAGGGAAGGGGGATGGGAAGAGAGAAGGGGAAGGGGGAGAGGGATGGGAGAGGGGGAAGGGGGTTTTCCTTCCGGCTAGGGAACGACTTTGAACGTAATTGCTACTACTTGAAGGAACAGAAGCTAATGAACGCCGCCTTAGTCGTTGAATGTCCGGTAATTAGGATTTTGATGAGAGAGGGGGATGGGAGGGGGCGAGGGAGTTAAGGATCAAGGGAGCTTGGAAGGGAGGAGAAGAAGGAGGAGGAGAGATATAAAGAGAAGAAGGAAGGGAGGAGAAGGAGAGAAGAGAAGAGAAGGGGCAGAATGGGAAACGAGTGGAATGCTTATGGGGCAGAAGCTAGTTAAGGGAGAAAGGGAGAGATGGAGAAAGAGAGAGCCAGAAAGAGATCGTGAAAAGAGGGAAAGGAAAGGGAAAGCCAAGGAGAAGACCACATCGTAGGCCGCAGAGGATCGCTTCGTCCTGTCGCGTTGAGATCTCCTCCTCGGGCCGTTGCTCTCCAGGCGGCAGCGGAGGAGGAGGAGGGAGGGAGGAGGGAAGGCGGGGAGGAGGGAGGAAGGAGGGAAGGAGGAGAAGGAGGGGGAGGGAGGGAGGGAGGAGGAAGGAAGGGAAGGAGGAGGGAAGGGAGAAGGAGGGGAGGGAAGGGAAGGAGGGAGGAAGGGAGGAGGAGGAGGAGGAGGTAGGAGGGAGGGAAGGAGGAGGAAGAGGAGGAGGAGGGCGTGGGCGGGGGCGGTGGGCGTGCTTCGCTGCTTCGATGGGGGCTGAGGTTTGCTTCATTTGCATGTCGGGGGAGGCCCTCGTCTACGGATGGTGCGCTGGGGTT
>NC_091550.1:44291623-44304123 GCF_042767895.1 Penaeus vannamei
TGTGCGTGTGCGCGGGCGATAATGCGTCGGTGGATGCAGGGTTGATGGATATGATTGTGTGCTTCGGGTCCGTCTGTGTTAGGTGTTTGTCTGTGTGGACGAGTGTGCGTGGATGGATTATTAGTAGGTACTCGCAAGCGTGCACGCTCTCCCTCCTCGTTTTATTTTTTCTCTGTTCATTCTCTCTCTCTCTCTCTCTCTCTCTCTCTCTCTCTCTCTCTCTCTCTCTCTCTCTCTCTCTCTCTCTCTCTCTCTCTCTCTCTCACTCACTCACTCACTCACTCACTCACTCACTCACTCACTCACTCACCCACTCACCCACTCACCCACTTTTCCAAGCAGCGAAATAGGCGTCCTTTTACCGGTCATACCTGAGTGCGGAGCGTGTTTCGGGTGGACGTGGGGCGAGCGCTATGACCCAATGCGGGAAAAAAGATGTTCGTGATATCAGCTCCTCCCTCCCCCCTCCCCTCCCCTCCTCTCCCCTCCTCTCCTCTCCTCTCTCCTCTCCTCTCCTCTCCTCTCCTCTCCCCTCCCTTCCCCTCCCCTCCTCCCCTCTCCTCCTCTCCGATCCTCTCCCTTCACGCTTCCATATCCCTCCTTCCTGTCATACTCTCCCCCTCTTACCTTTATCCCTTCCTTCCCTCCTTATATACCTCTCGTTTCCCCCAACTCCTCCTCCCTCCTCCTTTACCTCCCCTTCTCCCTCCTCCTCCTCCTCCTCCTCCTCCTCCTCCTCCTCCTCCTCCTCCACCTCCCCCCCTCCTGTCCCCTCCTCTTGCTACTACTATTATTCCTCCTCCTCCTTCCTCCTCTTCCTCTACCTCTACCTCTTCATCTGAAACACTAAATATGTCGGGTTCGTTCACTGTTGATCTTTGTACCTTCCATATTCATTTTTTTTTGTCTAGACATTTATGTAAAATATATGAATTGCTGAAAGCATTGTCGAGGTAATGAGATAATATCACTCTCTGCAATATGAACAACGAGAGCTAATGAGCAATCACGTGGCGTGAATTGCAGTCTGGCGCGTGTTGCAGACGATGCGCGGGAATGTTGATGGAGTTGTCACCGCCTGACACTTGCATGGGCTGGAGTGGACTACATCGCGAGAAGGTTTTGCGTGATTTTTGTTCAGTTGTGATTCGTTGGTATCATCAGATGGAGGAGGTATTTCCACAGTGCTGGGGAGAAATAAACGTTATTTTTTTCTTCTATTTTTCTTTGTGCCCTTGTCATTTTTTCATTTTCTGGATTTAGTGAGAATATTTTTCGATTTATTATTATTATTTTTTTCTTTTTGTCTAATGTTTATGGAAAAAAATGGCTTAATGAGGGGGTGCTGGACACTTCCTCCCGTGAGTTAGCGGAGCCGAGGCATTTCCCACGTTTATTCAAATGTTTACGCTGAACTTGGAGGTTCCGCTCCCATAGGTGACGTTTGGCTCCACCCCCTTCCTCCCTCCATCTATTTCTCTCTTTCACTCTCTCTCTCTCTCTCTCTCTCTCTCTTTTCTTCTCTCCCTCTCTCCCCCTCTCTCTCCCTCTCCCTCCCTCCCTCCCTCTTCTCTCTCTCTCTCCCTCTCTCTCCTCTCTCCCTCTCTCTCTCTCTCTCTCTCTCTCTCTCTCTCTCTCTCTCTCTCTCCCTCCCTCCTCCTCCCTCCTCCCTCCCTCCTCCCTCCCTCCCTCCCTCCTCTCTCCCTCCCTCCCTCCCTCTCTCTCTGTACTCTCTATCTATCTATCTCCTATCTCTCTCTCTCTCTCCCTCCCCCTCCCTCTCTCTCTCTGTCTTTCTCTCCTCTCCTCATCTCACAATTTTCTCCCTTCCGCTCTCTTTCCCACTTTTCCCGTCCTAACCCTCCACCCCTCTCTCCTTCCCCCTTGCCTCTCTGCCTTTTCCCCCACTCCCCCTCCTTCCGCCTGACCCTTCCGTCCCTCTTCAAGCGCCTTTCCCTCCATACTGCTCTCTACCTGTGTTGCTGTTCCTTTCCCCTCCTCTTCTCTTTGCCAGTTCACCTGCTACTTCCCCTGCTCTCTCTATTTTTTCTTTCTTTTATTGTGTCCGCTTTCCCCTTTTACATTACTATTTCCGATGTTATGGTATCTGGCTCTTGCCCTGGAGGCCTTCCCCCTCCCCATTTCTCTTCTTCCCCTTCCTTCCTCTTTCCCTATTCCTCCTCCTCTTCCCTTTTTCCATTCCTACTTCTCTTTCCTATTCATCCTTCCCCTTTTATATTCCTCCTTCGCCTTTCTTGTTCCTCTTTCCCTTTCCCATTCCTCCTTCCCCTTCCCCTTTTCCTTTCCTATTCCTCCTCCCCCTTCCCCTTCCCCACCCGTGCGCTTACGGTCTCCCGTGCCCCCAGCGCGGCGCCTTGGGTCATCCCGTCGCCCTGGGTCATCCCGGGTCATCCCGCTGCCCTGGGTCATCCCGTCGGCCCTGGGTCATCCCGCCGCCCTGGGTCGTCCCGCCGCCCTGGGTCATCCCGCCGCCCTGGGTCATCCCGCCGCCCTGGGTCATCCCGCCGGCCCTCGCGCGGACCGGGGGCGGCGTCGCGGCGTGACTCACTCCGCCTTCCTCTTCCACTCTCTCATTGGCTGGTCGTCATTCTGCGGATTCTTGCTTTTGCGTCTGGTTTCGTTTTCACTTTTTTCTGTTTTATTCTAATTGTCTTTTGGCGGCGTGATCTTTCCGTGATTTTTTTTTTTTTTTTTTTTTTTTTTTTTTTTTGTGGAATTTGTTTCGGTCATCTTGGTGTGGTTTTTCATCCTTCGTTGCTGTCTTCATTGTTATTTGTTATATTTCCTCTTTTCTTTTTGATGTTTTCCGTTTTTTAAGCTTTTCTTTCTATTGTCTTCTTTTCTTTTATGCTCTTTATCTCTCTCTCTCTCTCTCTCTCTCTCTCTCTCTCTCTCTCTCTCTCTCTCTATATATATATATATATATATATATATATATATATATATATATATATATATATTTATCTATCTATCTATTTATCTATCTATCTATCTATATATATATATGTGCCTGTGCGTGTGTGTGTGTGTGTGCGTGCGTGTGTGTGTGTGTGTGTGTGTGTGTGTACTTCGACCTTTTTCCTTTTTCTGACCCTCAGATATGTTCTCACGGCGTCCTTGGAAGTCGGTGAGCATGCCATTTGTCAACCCTCACCTCCCCCCCCTCTCCCCGTTGATGAACTTCCTTCCTTCCTCCCCCACCCCCACCCCCCACGGCTCCCTCCCTTTTAGCCTTCCCACAACCTTCCCACAGCGTCCGTCGTCGCCATTACCTTCATCCATCGTCGTCGTCGTCGTCGTCGTCATGTTTTATTCATCAGTTAAAACAAAGATTGCTCTATACGCATTTCCTTTTCTTTTATTAACAGACTTTTTTTTTTTTACTCGTGTCTCATTTCGTGGCTTTGCCCTTGAGGGAATGAGGTTCGTAGTGGGGGATAGGAGGTTTATAGAGGTATGGGGAGGATGGAGGAGGAAGGAGAGAGAGGAAGGGTGAAGGAGGAAGGGGAAATAAGGAAGAAGGAAGGATTGAATGGGAGGGTGAAGGAAGAAGGAAGGATTGAATGGGAGGGTGAAGGAAGAAGGGGAGATAGGAAGGGTGAAGGAAGAAGGGGAGATAGGAAGGGTGAAGGAAGAAGGGGAGATAAGGAAGAAGGAAGGATTGAATAGGAAGGTGAAGGAAGAAGGAGAGTGAAGGAAGGAGAGATGGAGAGAGGGTTTGGGGTAAGAGAAGAAGGGAAATATTTTGAATGCTTCTGACAACATTTCGTGGCACTAGGGGACTGGGCACGTGGTCGTCCAATGTTTTGTTTCATAACGAGGTACATTAAAATCATTAGATGCGTGTATATAGGCTTGTAATTTCACGACCGAGGCTGGGTAGCTTCACAAGGACGTAGATATATTTTGCGTCTTCGCTGTTTTCGTATTCTTGCAAAGATCTGGTTAAAGACTGCCTCTCCAAACGCATATTCCATATAAGCGTTTGTTAAAGAGCTCGTGCGGTATTCAAGGTTTTGTTTTGTCAGAATGTGTGCAGGAAATGTCCTTCCGATAAAAGCACTTAACGATTCTGTGGAATGGAGGTCGAGAGAGAATGAATAAGAAACAGGCTTGGAGCTGGAACTATTCTCTGCTGGCAGCTCACGTGAAGGCAGCGATGTCAGTGTCGTTAGTATTGCTTTTGTTGGTAGAAATGAAGTGTCAGCACGTTAACGGCAGTGTTGTTAGAAAGATCAGCAGGAGGTGTCGGTACTGTAATTTTCTCAAAGGAGGAAGTGCAACAGTTGCAATTGTCTTGCAACTTGTATATGCGAATACGAAATGATACATGGCTAATGTAGTTACAAAATGTCAAAATTATCCATACAGATAAGAATGGTTCCGAATGAAATAAATGTGTATTTCAAAGAAAATAAATGTTTCTCATTCAATTTGCATGTTCTGTGGGGGTTGAGCTATGCTACTGCTGTCATTGTAGCCACTGCTGGCAGCGCTGTATTGTTGTCAGGACTAAGGTCTTGGCCATGATGCGTTGAGGTCGGCTCGGATGTCCGTAGTGGTTGAGCAAAGGGGGGGGGGGCAGGGGGAAGGGAGGAGGGGAGGGGAAAGGGGGTAGGTATGTGTATGTGTGTGGAGGTTGTGGATTCTGGTGGTGAGGTTTATTGGCGGCGAGTGTGGTAGTGAAGCCTAGTGAGTGGTTTCTGAATATAGCATTTTTATGTTGCAGTTCTGACCGGAGGAAATGACGGAAAGACGGGGAAAACACATTATTCTTTTACGTTATGGTAAGGAATCGGTACGATGCGATGAGAGAGAGAAAGTATATAGTAAAGGGAAGGATGAAGAGAGAAAGATAATAAAGAGAATAATGTAGAGAAATAAGTTTGAAGAGAAAGCCAAAGAGAAGGAAAATGAATAGAAATGGAGAGAGAAGGATGCGAAATACAAGACAGAACAACCAAAACAAAGGGACACAGTACCAGTCAAATGAAAATGAAATCGAAACTGGAAAGGGGTCCGAATCGAGTCCACTATCCACAGTGACATCTATCCACGATGATTACCTCGTCCCTTGCTCGCCCCGCCTTCCCCGGGAACCGAAAACCGCAGGGCGTAGCCATTGGCCGAGAGGGAAGGGGAATCCGACCTCCTCCGCCTCAGAGGACGCAGCTGGACGTAAGGCGGTGGAGGGGGTTGAGTTTTAGTCTTTTTTTTTTCAGACTAAGATGATTATTATTTTTTGGATATTTTTTTTAAAGTTGGGTTGGTGGGGAGATTATTATTTTTAGATGATTTTAAGGCGGCGAGGGTGGTTATGACGATAGTAAAATGGTCTTTAGGTAATGGTGATGAAATATTGGGGGTAATTACGATGGTGGAGTAATAATGGCTGTGATCTTGCTCGCAGGACGAAGGCTAAAGATGGTTAACATTTTTAGATATTTTTCATTAAACGTATTATTTTGAATGGGATGAAGGATATGTTGATGATGCCAATAATTGCAATAATGAAGATGAAGAATTGGAGATGGCCGTGGTGATGATCAGTATGATGATAATTATGGTAAAAAAACAATAGTACTACTGCTGCTGTTACGAAGAAATGATAATGGAATATTGATAATTATGATACTACTAATAATAGTAACAGCACTATTAATGACGATATTAGTGATAATGGCAATGATAATACTGATGATCATTTAAAAATTATGATGACGATAGTGTAATAACAATAACAACAATGATATTGATAATGATGATTGTTTTGGTGACGGGACGCCTCCGTAGGTTTCGAGCTGACGTAAATCTCCTCCTTGCTCCTGAGACGCAGATTTTTAAATGTCTTGTAACTGTAACTGTTCTCGTTTTTTCTCCGAATTGACTGCAAGATGACGAAAGCAGAGGGTGACGTCACGCGGAAGTCGGCTTCGATGTTCAGGCGATAGGAAGAAGGAGGAGTGGGAAGGAGAGGGAGAGGGAGGGAGAGAGAGAGAGGGAAAGGGAAAGGGAAAAAGAGGGACAGGGAGAAGGAGGCTAGGCAGGCGGGCACAAATACAGGCACACAGCTAATCATGGAATAGATCGGTAAAAAAAAAATACGTAGGAAAAAAAATAGATGCAGAGAGGGTAAGAGAGAAAATGAAAAGTAACAGATATGAGGCAAGAAGAATCATGGCCGCTTAGTGAGGCGTTACAATATATATATATATTTTATTTCTCAACGAGGATGGCGTTTCGCTCGTCACTCTTCCTCTTTTCCTTCGTCATTATGTAACTGAGTTATTATTAATAATGTTTCTCTTCCCGTTTTGATAATTAGATAAGAGGCTAGAAAATAATTTAAAGAATAGTAAGGGCTGGTTTATCCATTGGAAAAAAAATCGCCATGGCCAACCGCTCCGCTCTTAAGGTTGTTCCGAAGACGCCAGAAGAAAGCAGGTAGAAACCAGATCTTTGCACCTGAGGCCACTCGGATGCAGGCGCGCACGAACGCACAAACACGCGTACAGCCCAGTGCGCAGACGTACAGACACTGACGTACAGACGGAACGTATCTTTTCGCTGGCGCACAGAGGAGTTCGTACATAAAATAAACAGGAGTAGATGTTTTTATATGCGTTTCTGTTGCGTTTATTTTGTACGTGTTCGTGTGTGTACTTGCGCGAACCCGTGTACGTATGTCGGTGTGTGCGAACGCGTGTTTGTACGTGCATACGTCTGTGTGTGCATATCAAGGGCTAAACGACCGCTTGCGTCCCACGACGTGTCCTGCGGCAAGGTAACGAGAGTGAGGAGAGCGCCGCGGCCACTTTCGCTCCCGCCGCCCAGGAGAAGGTGGGCGCTCGCCGCTGTCCCCGCGCGCCTTGGTCACCTGAGGGGGAAGGAGAGGAGGGAGGGAAGGGAGAGGAGGGAAGGAAGGAAGGAGGGGAGGGAGGGAAGGAAGGAAGGGAGGGAAGGAAGGAGGGAGGGAAGGGGTTGGGGCAGAATATGGAAGGAGGGGTGAGGGAGGGAAGAGGCGAGAGTTAGAAGGGGGGAGACGAGAGAGGTAAGAAAGGAGGAGATAGGGCAGCAATGGAAGACAGATGGATACAGAATGAGAAAAAAGGGAAACCAGAAGAAAGAAAGAGACCGATAGATACCCATTTCTTTTCTCTCCTTTTTCTCCTCTCTTCTCTATGCCTTTTTCTCGTTCCTCCTCCGGGCCAGATGAAGGTCGAGGCTGCCAAGTATGCCGTCGCCAAACGCCCTTGTCCGTGCATTAATTCCCCGACGTAATGCCTGCAATATTAAAAAAGAGAAATGCAACGATTTTCTTTTTATCGCCCCTGTCATTGCTTTTTCTTCCTGTCGTTATTGCATGCGGTGACATTACCGTGGGCGGAATTCGTGTGTGTGTGTGTTTGTGTGTGCGTCTCTGTGTTTGTGTGTGTGTGTGTGTGTGTGCGTGTGTGTGTGCGTGCGTGTGTGTGTGCGTCTGTGTGTGTGTGTGTGTGTGTGTGTGTGTGTTTGTGTGTGTGTGTGTGTGTGCGTGTTTGTGTGTGCGTGTGTGTGTGTGTGTGTGTGTGTGTTTGTCTGTGTGTGTGTGTGTGTGTGTGTGTTTTCGATTCACTCACTCTCTTTACCGTTTAGATTTTGGCATCAGTATGGGTGATATTTTCGATTTTTTTTTTTTACTCATTTGCCCGTGCCCTTGGTGAAGGAAGAAGGCACAGGGGGCGGTGCACATGCCTGGGGTGTATCTTTGGGATTTTGCGAGTGGGTTTGTTCGTATGGCTGTGCATATATTTGGTTGTTTGTATCTTTGGTGGTAAGGTTGAAGATCTGTTTGTTTGTGTGCGTATAGGTGTGCTTTTGTGTTTTTTTCTGTTCTCTTATTTAGTGTGCAGTTTGTTACGTGTGTAAAATCGTATGTTTCTTTTGTGCGGTTTCGTGTTTGAGAGTGCGTACATGTGAGTGTTAGTACGTCTATCTACTCATCCCTGGGTTTTGTTTTCAGTCGGGCTATATGTCTGTCTGTCTGTTTCACTGTCGAGTCCCGATGTAGCCGTAGCCATGCATTCATCCATCCTTCTATCCTCCAATCCTTTATACATCCATCCTTCCATCCATCCATTCATCCTTCCATCCACCCATCCTTTCATCCATCTATCCTTCCATCCATTCATCCTTCCATCCACCTATCCCTTCATCCATCTATCCTTCCATCCATTCATCCATCTACCCATCCATTCATCCTCCCATCCACCTATCCCTTCATCCATCTATCCTTCCATCCATTCATCCATCCATCCTTCCATCCATTCATCCATCTAACCTTCCATCCATTCATCCTTCCTTCCATCCACCCATCCCTTCATTCATCCATCCATCCATTCATCCATCTATTCTTCCATCCATCCATCCACTCATCCTTGCATCCATTCATCCATCCATCCATCCCTTCATCCCTCTAACCTTCCATACATTCATCCATCCACCCATCCATTAATCTATCCACCCATCCATTCATCCATCTATCCATCCCTTCATCCATCTATCCTTCCATCCACCCATCCTTCCATCCACCTATCCCTTCATCCATCCATCCTTCCATTCATTCATCCATCCTTCCATCCACTCATCCCTTCATCCATCTATCCTTACATTCACCCATCCCTTCATCCATCCACACATCCATCTATCTATCCTTCCATCCATCCATCCATCCATCCATCCATCTATCTATCTATCTATCTATCTATCTATCTATCCATCCATCTATCTATCTATCTATCTATCTATCTATCTATCTATCTATCTATCTATCTATCTATCTATCTATCTATCTATCTATCTATCTATCTATCTATCTATCTATCTATCTATCTATCTATCTATCTACCGTGTGTAGAGGAGCTGTATCCGTGCCATTGTCTTTTTTTCCGAGTGCCTGTCTGTCCGATCGTGGGTGTCGCTGACAGGAAGTGCCGGTCGGGTCGTGAGGAACGCCCGCTGCTATGTCTATTTGTCTGTCTGTCTGTCTGGCCGCCCACCCGCCCGCCCATGAGTCTGTATTCGGGCGTTCACTTACCCCCCCACCCACGCCCAAACAAACTGGTGACTGTAGTCGTGATCGCGGGCGTGGATGTGGACGATATTTGGCGATAGGGTGAAGGCTGTGGCGATGAGCGTTGGGCATCGTGACTGTTAGTGGTGGTGATGGTGGTGGTCATGAGGGGGCTTGGGGAGGATGACGATGGCGATTGTTATGAAGGGAAGCACTACGATTATTATTATTATTATTATTATTATAATTTTTACGGTTACTATTACTATTGCTATTATTACTACTACAGCCACTACTACCACTACTATTACTACTATTATTATTCCAAATATTATTGTTATTATTATGAAAGCGCATTGTTTTAGCGATGACTGAAGGGATGATTATTGGACGTTCGTGGACAGGGACCTTGGCGATAATTTTCCTTAAGAGCAAATGACAAACTCGCCGTCGCTGAATCTGAACAAAAGAGACACGTCAAGACAAAAGGCGATAACTGGAGCGATAACACGAACACAGAATCGAATAAAGTAAGAGATCGCGAGACACCGGAAACAAAAATCAAGGAATTCAGCGCCGTCGCCAGTTTCACGCCCGGAAGGTCACGTGCCCGTTTCCCTGCGGTGTGTGTGTGTGTGTGTGTGCTTGTGCGCGCGCGCGCGCCTCTGTAAATATGTGGGTTATTGGGTTTGATTATGTAAAGGGCGTGAGGAGGTGATATACGCATATATGAAGGCGGTGCCTTCATGTGGGCATTGCTTATGTGCGTCTCCCGGCATGCCAGTCCGCGCAAGTATGTGTATGTACAGTGTATTCCTATGCCTGCGTGCCTCTGCAAGTAGATAGACAAAGGCGCGGATGGGCGGCGAGGGCGGCGCCGAGCACAATAGCATGAGCGGGACACGTTTGGCGGCGCCGCCGGCCGCTCGAAATGCCAAGGCAGACACCAGCTGGTCACGTGGTGTAACGATTCCTTCTGTCATTTTCTTCGTTGAATCGCTGGCATTTTTCTGGGTCCGATTTCTTCGTTCTTCTTTCACGCTGGCCAGAAAAGTGCCGAGAGAAATTTCCGCACTCGGTGACTTCCTTATCCCTGGGCAGAAGGAAGTTACTCACGGCATGAGTAATGAATGGGTAACCTCGTGGGCTGCTTGTGGCCGGGCTAACCCTTTTAACTTATTCATTCCGTTAAGTTGTTCTGACCTTTTGAGCGTCTCCTTCAGGACGGAGTTTTGTAGAACTGTTCGTATTTTTTTTTTTTTTTATAACTTGTGTTCGAGTTGTCTCTTATTTTCTTGTGTTAGCCTTCCGCTATAACATGCACGCGCGTACCTACACTTGCTCACTCACTCACTCACTCACTCACTCACTCACTCACTCACTCACTCACTCACTCTCTCACTCTCTCACTCTCTCACTCTCTCACTCTCTCACTCTCTCACTCTCTCACTCTCTCACTCACTCACTCACTCACTCACTCACTCACTCACTCTCTCACTCTCTCACTCTCTCACTCTCTCACTCTCTCACTCTCTCACTCTCTCACTCTCTCACTCACTCACTCACTCACTCACTCACTCACTCACTCTCTCACTCTCTCACTCTCTCACTCTCTCACTCTCTCACTCTCTCACTCTCTCACTCACTCACTCACTCACTCACTCACTCACTCACTCACTCACTCTCTCACTCTCTCACTCTCTCACTCTCTCACTCTCTCTCTCTCTCTCTCTCTCTCTCTCTCACTCTCTCTCTCTCTCTCTCTCTCTCTCTCTCTCTCTCTCTCTCTCTCTCTCTCTCTCTCACACACACACACACGTACACGTACACACACACACACGTACACGTACACACACACACGTACAAAAACTGCCCAATCTAGATGATTTATTGCATGATTAGAATTACGCTTTCGTACGCTGGAATTCTCTGCAAAAAAGGTGCACTTATCGAGTTTCAAGGCACGGCATGACCAAGCAGGAAAGGTCAGCCACTGGGTTTCTTTGTACGGCTGACGTACGTGCGCGCGTGTGCGTGTGGAGGTATGATTAAGAGGGAGGGAGAGGAGAGGAGGAAAGGAGGGGACGAGGAAGTAAGGGAAAAGGAAGAAGAGGGAGAGGGAAGGTGAGGAGAGGAGGAGGCAAGGAGAAGGGGAGGGGGAAGAAGAGGAAAGGAAAGGGAAGGGAAGGAAGAAGAGAGGAGACGAGGAAATAAGGGAACGAGTAGAAGGAGAGAGGAAAATGGGAAGAGGAAAAGGAAGGAGGAAGCGAGGAGACGAGGAAACAGGGGACGAGAAGGAAGGGAGAGGGAGGGAGAGGAGAGTAGAAAGCAAGGGAGCAAGGAGAAGGAGAGAGGGAAAGGGGAAGAGGAAGAGGAAGAGAGAATGCGGGGTTTGGGGGAAGATAGGAGTAGATGAGGCAGACAGACCATGCAAGCGGGAAAAAAAAACAAGGGAAACGCGAAGGCAAAACGGATAGACTGAGCGACTGCCAGAGAGACGAAGACAAGTGAAAATCAATAGGGCATAGGGAATTAGGGGAAAATATGATAGGCTTACAGAACTCTCACAACTTGTATAAGTGCTTGCGTAACTTGTTTGTCTTACGTCGATGCGTATGTTTCCATCTCTTTCTCTGTTTATAGGCAAGGGGTATGGCGTGAGGGTTTTTGCATATTGTTTACCTTATTTAGCTTTGCTGTTGTGGGTTACGACCTCGTCTTCTCTCGCCCTGCCCTTTCTCCTCTCTTTACTACTTTATTTCTTGCTTATTCTCTGCCTGCCTCCCTTCTTTTCCTCCTTCCTTCCTTCCTTTTCCTCCCTCCCTTTTGCCTTCATTTTTTACGTTTCCCCCTCCTTTGCTCTTTTTCCTTTCCCTCTTCGAATCCCAACTTCTGTCTTTCTTCACTTTCTTAAACTCCCTTAACTTTTCTCCCTCGTCTCCCTTCTCCCTTTCTCCATCCTCCCTCATTCTCTTTTTCCCTCTCCTTCTCCTCCCTCTCCCTCCCTCTCCCCCTTCTCCTCCCTCTCCCTCCCTCTCCCCCTTCTCCTCCCTCTCCCTCCCTCTCCCCCTTCTCCTCCCTCTCCCTCTCTCTCCCCCTTCTCCTCCCTCTCCCTGCCGCTCCCCCTTCTCCCCCTCTCCCTTATTTGGTTGCCTTCCTTTAGCGCCCTTACTCGTCCCGTAATTGGTTCAAGGAGACCACACCACGTGCCATTCATCTCTTAGTGGCGATACATTGTTAATATTGTTATTATTATTGTTATTGTGATTATTATTATAATGTTAGTAATGATTATTATTATTTCCATTGCCATTACTATTACTACTGCTACTACTACTAGTACTTCTACTTCTACTTCTACTTCTACTTCTACTTCTACTTCTACTTCTACTTCTACTTCTACTTCTACTTCTACTTCTACTTCTAC
>NC_091550.1:44311623-44334123 GCF_042767895.1 Penaeus vannamei
AGAGGCGAAGAAGAGAGACAAGGAGGCAGAGGGAAATAAGAAAGCATGAGAGAGGGAGAGAGAAGCAGAATGGGATGTAGAATGAGGTAGGTAGGTGTATGGGTGTGTATGTATATATATATGTGTGTGTGTAAGTGCTCATGTATATGTATATGTATGGGGAAAAAGAAGCTACAGAGAAGTAAGATAATTGTAACCAACATAGAAAGATGAGGTAGAAATGTCAAATTAGTTTCATTGATGCCAGTTGTTGATTTATCTATATTTTTATGTACGTCATTTTGTATTTGTATTATTTTTTTTATCTATGTTCAAACTGTTGATGTCTGATTAGTAATAATGATGATAAAGAGGATTATGTTGATGACGTAGATGATCCACGATGATGGTGGTGGTAATGATAAGAGATGATAATGGTGATAAAGATGATAGTGACGATGTTGATAGTAATGATGATAACAGTAATAACGAAGATGATAATGGTGATGACGATAAGAGAGATGTTAATGGAGATAAAGATGGAGAGAGACAGATAACAACAAACATGATGATGATAATGTAAGGAGGCGATAGTAATGTTAATGATGCAGTATTAAGAACCGGTATTTTAAGAAAGACAAAAGTGAGAAAAAAAACTATCCATAAAAGTTCCGATGAAAGAGAAAAAGGAGAAGGAGAAAGAGGAGAAGGAAGAGAGAAAATAAACAACAAAAAGCGCTACCATCTCGAGCTTCGATGCGGCTCGTGTGCTTTTTGTCTGCTTGTTTGTTTATTTTTTCTTTCCTTCTTACTGGCGGCGGATAATTGTCTGGTGCAATTAAGCTGACGACGCCGGGTAATCGGGCCGGCGGAGGCGCTGGCGGAGGTCAAAGGGCGCGATTAAGGCAGGGGAGGGAGGGCGCGACGCGGGCGGGAATGAATGGAGGTGGGGCGGTTTTTTGAGAGAGAGAGAGAGAGAGAGAGAGAGAGAGAGAGAGAGAGAGAGAGAGAGAGAAAGAGAGAGAGAGAGAGAGAGAGAGAGAGAGAGAGAGAGAGAGAGAGAGAGAGAGAGAGAGAGAGAATGCGTGCGTGAGTGATTGCGTGCGTGCGTGAGTGAGTGACTGCGTGCGTGCTTGCATGAGTGACTGCGTGCGTGAGTGAGAGAGAGGAAAAAGAGAGGGAGGGCAAGGGGTAATAAAGGAAGTTAGGATGGTAGGATGGGGGAAGCGAAGGGAAAGGAGTGTAAGTGTAGGTGTTTGTAATATAAGGGGTTGACAAGGCCTGTAGGGGAAAGGGCGAAAGGTGTTGTGTAGGGGTTGCGAAAGTGTTTATAAAAGTGGGAGATGGGGATAGGTGGTGGGCTGGGAGGGGGGATAAAAATGAAAGGTGAAGGGGGAAAGCGTAGAGAGAAAGAGGGAGGAAATGAGAAGGAAGGGATAGGGAGGGAGAGAGAGAAAGAGAAGTTTTTTTTCGGCCGCCTGTTGGGAAAGAGAGAGAGACAGTGAGATACAAAGGTGAAAATATATAAAGTGAAAGAATAAAGAAAATGAAACGCGAAAGATGTCAGTAGCGTAAGAAAAGAGGAATGAATGAATAATTGGATAACCCCGATGCAAAAGACGAACGAGAGAAGACGCAAAATGAAGAAGGGATCCCGGGCGTGAAGAAAGGCGTGCGAAGAGTGGAATTAAAAAGGAAGAAGGGGGGGAGAGGGAAAAGAGGGAAGGGGGGGGGGCGGAAGAGGAGGCTGTGCTCCCTCTAACTAGATCAATCTCGGTAATTTAAAGAGAGTCGCGTGACTTCTAACCCCAGGGAAAGTGTTGGTTCGGGGCAGCGGGTGAAAACGGCGTGTGTTTATGTTCGTGTTTATGTGCGTGTGTGTTTGTGTGTGTGTGTGTGTGTCTGTGTCTGTTTGTGTGTGTGTGTGTGTGTAACATTGTACTGATGTGTCTAATGGTATACATGTATATAGATACGGGTGGATGTGCCCATGTGTGAGGGGGTATGTACTGTATGTACGTAGCCTATGTAAGTATGGAGGTCAATGCCACCATACAGCCGTCAAGCCATCCATATTCACCTCACCGACAAGCAAAAGGACTTTTAACGCCCAAGGTCATCCGATAGCCGCCCGGGTACTTGGGTCCTGTTAGCCTATCGGATCCTACATCAAGGAAACGGGCGGCCGACGGGACCTCCGGACAAGGGCTCCCGAGGGATCTCTTGAGTCCCGTCGTGTTTTTCGGACTCGCGAAGGTTGGTTGTCACCGTCCGGGGATTGTCTTCGGAGGATCGGTTCCTGATTCGATTGTGTTGCCTTTCGAAAGTTTTTGATTTTTTTTCTTCCTTGGGGGGAGAACTTGTTTTTTTCTGTTGTTTTCTTTTTTTTCTTTTTTTTTTCTTTGACTGGGTGTTATTAGGGCGTCGTTGGAGTGCAGAGGAGGAGGGGAGGAGAGGGCAGTCGGCCGTGTGGGGGGAAGGAGTGATGGTGTTGGAGGGACAGAGGGAGGGAGAGGTGGAGGAAGGGGAGGAACAGATATGGCTTTTAAGAGCTAACGGAGGGAGGGTTTCAGGGCTTACACTTTTTGTTTATACTGTTTTATATTGTTTTCCATATATACACATGTGTATATATAAATACATACACAGATGCGTATGCATATACATATACTAATAAACACACAACACACACACACACACACACACACACACACACACACACACACACACACACACACACACACACACACACACACACACACACACACACACACACACACACACACACACACACACATATATATATATATAATTAGATATATTTTTCACTGCTCCTAGGTGTGTCCATCTATTCCTGTAATTACGTACACTTTGCGTTTATCACAAATAAGTGGCGTAAACAGGGCTTTCCGAGTCACTCCACGAAGGCCTCGGCGCTGGCGGCGGAACGGCAGTTGTGCGCCGTTTGCCGCGCCTTTAATTGCCGACTTTCCTTCTTTCACAACATTTTCCAGCCGAGAAATGGAGGCTCGAGCACGGGCGCTTTCCTCGTCGGGAGCGTCGTGTTCTTAGTTTTTTATGACCGTCATCACCGTCGCCGTCATCGTTATAATCACCGTCGTCGCCGTTGCCATCATCATCGCCTTCATCACCACAGTCGCTGCCATCATCATCACTAATTCTGTCATCATCATCACCACTGCCATCATCACCAACACGGTCATCATCATCACCACCACTGCCATCATCACCAACACTGCCATCATCATCACCACCAACACTGTCATCACCACCAACACCATCTCCATGATTACCCTCTGTTGTTGATGTTTTGTTTCATTTGTTAAGAGAAAAATAGGAAAATAAGGACCGACAGACGACCTTATTAAAGCATGGAAAAGTACTTCAGATTTCTCACTCGTATTCGCCCTTGTCTCGCTCCGCCTCGTGCTCGGCTGGCAGCTGCCCACTCGCACACGATGCCCCTGGAGTGAGTGGCAAACCTGTCCTGTGTTTCACTTTTTTGCTTTCATTTTTCCCTCTGTCTGTATGTTTTCATGTGTATGTAGGTAAGTCTGGATTTATGTTAAGTCTTTGTGTTCACTGATACTTGTTTGTGTACCTCCCTGATCTCCTTCTCTTCCTTCTCTCTCACTCTCTCCCTGGCCCTCTCCCTCCTTTCTCTTCCACTCCAATAAGTACATTGCCTTGAAGGATGATTAGGAAGATGTGAAGGTCTGTGCAAGTCTATGGTCTTGGCCTCTTTATGACGTTCTGTGATAATTTATAGGCGCGTGTGTGCGTGTGTACGTTGCTGTATATGTGTACGTGTGTTATTTTTTTATTTTTGTTTTGGGTGGCGGTAGTAACCTTGGGGCGTGTGCGTCACTGTTTATTTTCGTGTGCGTATGTGTTTGCATTTGTTTCTCTGCGCTTTAGCCTTCCCTTATCCCAGGCAAAATATGAAGGTCGATGTAAAAGAGGAAAACAATCGAAGTAGATGGAACGAGCGAGCTCCTCGAAGGTGGACGGGTGGCTCGAGGCTGAGGCAACCAGCCGCCGCCGGCGCGTACCCTACGGGGCCTTGCGGGTCATGATCAAGGTGAAAGGGCGGCCTGGGCGAGCTTGGGCGGCGGGGAGGAGTGTATAGGGTGAGCAGGTTGCAAGGGACTGGCGGAGGCAGGACACGGGGCCTTTGGAGAGACAGCAGCGCGAGGAAGAGCGTGTTCCGTCCTCGTGACTGACGTCTGACGAGGCGCTGCATAATCTGTTGCAAATGGATTGTCTCGAGCGGTGGTTTCTGTCCCTTACTCCGTTCTTATTGTCTTAGTTTCGCATGTCCCCATTTCCTTTTAAGTACGCAAGTCCCCGGTTTGCCTCCCACGTGACACTGGTTGAAACGGGAGAAGTCCTTTGACACACGAGACGCCCTTCGACGCAGCAGACGTCCTTTAAGACCCACGAGGTGTCCTTCCCTGTCCTTGGCACCCTTGGCGTCTGCCCCCTTGCAGCCGAGGACACCTCCTGGCGTCGTTGTGTATGCGGCGCCCGTGTGCTTCCGCAGCCGGCGTCGGGGGCGCGAGCCGGGCGGCCTCCTTGGGCGAATGAATGGCGCTGTTTCACCTCGTCCTCAGGCGCCGCCGCGGACAGCCTCCAGCCTGGCCAAGGTCTCCTGACGATGACCTACGGGTTCGACTTCCTTTGTTGAGGTGGGGGGAGGGGAGTCTGCGGGAGAGATCATGACCTTGGCTGATGCCCTGCCGCCACCGGGCCTGCGCGGAGAGGTCAAGGGCGATTGGGTGACTTGGCTGGGGTGGGAAGGGGACTGGATGGAGGAGCAAGGGGAGGGAAGAGGACGGCGACGACGACGAAGACGAAGGAGGAGAAGAAGAAGGAGAAGGAGAAGTAGAAGGCGAGGGAGAGGAAGGAGTAGATAAGAGAAGGAAGGAGGAGAAGGACGAGAAGAAGAAGGCGAGAGAGAGAGGAAGGAGTAGATAGGAGAAGGAAGGAGGAAGGGGTGGGGGGAAGGGGAGGCGCTCTTGCACAACCGCAGATGAAGTAAGTCTTTCTGATTTCTTCCTTCAATTTTTTCACCTGCAGATTTCTGGCATCATGGGTGGAGCTGAGCGGGTTTACACTGGTTTTCTCTCGCTTTTAACTGCACGTTTGTATACCTTTTAGAATTTCGTCTTCCTTTTCCTTCTTGTGATGATGTCCGTAGCCTTCTCTCCCTGCCCTTGTCTGTTTCCGCTTTCCGTTTTTAGTTTTGACGTTGATGGTGTTTTCGTGTTTTTTTCGATTTAATGTTCAGTGTTTTTTTTTCTTCCATTTTCTTCTTCGTTTCACTTCCTTTTGTTTGTCGTTTCATTTTTAAGTAACGAGTGTCCTTTCTTTATTTGGGACTGATAAGGATGGAGAGAGAGCCTGTGTCGTTATCGAGAGGGCAAGGCATATTCATTAACTATATCTGTTTTCTCTACCCTTCTTTTTTTTCCTTTCTCCCTAATTTTCTCGTTCTCTTTCACTTTTATTCTCTCTCTCTCTCTCTCTCTCTCTCTCTCTCTCTCTCTCTCTCTCTCTCTCTCTCTCTCTCTCTCTCTCTCTCTCTCTCTCTCTCTCTCTCCCTCTCCCTCTCCCTCTCCCTCTCTCTCCTCTCTCTCTCTCTCTCTCTCTCCTCTCCCTCTCTCTCTCTCTCTCTCTCTCTCTCTCTCTCTCTCTCTCTCTCTCTCTCTCTCTCTCTCTCTCTCTCTCTCTCTCTCTCTTTCTCTCTCTCTCTCTCTCTCTCTCTCTCTCTCTCTCTCTCTCTCTTTCTCTTTCTCTTTCTTTCTCTTTCTCTTTCTCTCTCTCTCTCTCTCTCTCTCTCTCTCTCTCTCTCTCTCTCTCTCTCTCTCTCTCTCTCTCTCTCTCTCTCCCTCCCCCCATTCCCCTCTTCCCCTCGCCTCCTATTCCCCTCCCTTCACCGCCCTTGCCTCCTTTTCAGTGTTAGGCGATTTGTCCCTTCCTTTGTTGAGCTTTGATTGACGGATTTCCTCTCCCCCCTCCCCCCCCCTCTTGTTATTGCTCATGGCATGGCTCTCCCATTGTCCTCTTCCCTACTCATTATCAGTACCTTTCCCTTCCGCTGTTTTTCTTCCCATTTTTGTTCGTCTATCCTCTCCTTTTTTATTCATTTTCTTTCCCTTCCTCTTCTCTCCCTTCCCTCTCCTCCCCTTGCAATCCCTGTGTCTGTCCTCTTCTTCCTATCGCTCTCTCTCATCTCTCCTTCCCATCCTTCTTTCTCTATTTTTCTCCCTATCGCACCCTCTCCTCTCCTCTTGCTATCCCCTTCTCTCCCTTCTATACACCCCACCTACTCTCCCCTCCCCTTTCCGCCCCCTAGCCTATTTCCTCCTCTTCCTCCCTCCTCCCACCATCCTTTTTCTTCCCCCTTTTCCCCCTCTTCCTCCCTTCCCCACTGTCCCTTTTCTTTCCCCTCTTCCCGCCTCTACCCTTCCTCCCTCCCCCAATGTCCTTTTCTTCCCCCTCTTCCTCCTCTTCCTCCCTCCCCCAATGCCCCTTTGCTTCCCCCTCTTTCCCCTCTTCCTCCCTCCCCCCACTGTCCCTTTTCTTCCCCATCTTTCCCCCTCCCCCTCTTCCTCCCTCCCCCACTGTCCATTTTCTTCCCCCTTTCCCCCTCCCCCTCCTCCCCTTCACTTTCTCGCGCTTTGTTATGCGTCGGTCGAGCGCTGTGCTGTGACGAGTACTTCTATGGCCTCGGATATTAGCAATTAAGGTCGAGGTCCCTTTTTCTGCGGGAGATGATAAAGAGGAAGAGGACGAGGAGAAGGAAGAAGAGGAGGAGGAGGAAGGAAGAAGAAGAGGAGGAAAGAAAGGGAGGAGGTCTAGGGAAAGGAGGTAGATAGGAAGAGTAGATAGGGGCTCCAAGATGGTGTAAATATGAATGAAAAGTAAGGAAGATGGAGAAGGAATTGGAGAGAGAGACAGACAGACAGACATACAGACATACAGAGAGGGAAGGAAAGAGAGAAGGAAAGGGCAAACGAGAAAGAGAAACCCGGGAAGACGAAGCCCGGACGGCGAGCGCAGGCGGCCGCATCATCGCGACTGGCTTTTTCCGGAGATGGAGACTGCAGTTCCGGCCCGCGCGCGCCCACGCTTCCGGCCCGTGGGTGATGCCGCCGCGCCGGGACCTTGCTTGGGCGCGCGCGGTGACGTCATCAGCTGGTCTCGTGCGCCGACCTAGAAGCACGGTGTGGCCGGGAGACGATGCGCTGGGAATAGATGTTTCTGTCTGTCTGTCTGGCTGTGTTTTGTCTGTTTGCCTGTTGCTGTATTTTTGTCTCTGTTTGCCTATCTGTCTGTACCTGTTTGTCTATCTGTCTGTTTGTGTTTTTGTCTGTTTGCCTGTCTGTATTTTGTCTGTTTGCGTATCTGTCTGTGTACCTGTCTGTCTTTATCTATCTGTTTGTGTATTCTGACTCCATTTCATGAAGAAAAAATATCCACTCTCCCTCCCACCCTCCCTCCCTCCCTCCCTCTCTCCCTCTCTCCCTCTCTCTCTCTCTCTCTCTCTCTCTCTCTCTCTCTCTCTCTCTCTCTCTCTCTCTCTCTCTCTCTCTCTCTCTCCCTCTCTCTCTCTCTCTCTCTCTCTCTCTCTCTCTCTCTCTCTCTCTCTCTCTCTCTCTCTCTCTCTCTCTCTCTCCCTCTCTCTCTCCCTCTCTCTCTCTCCCTCTCTCCCTCCCTCTCTGTCTCCCCTCTCTCTCCCCTCCCTCTCTCTCTCTCTCCCTCTCTCTCTCTCCCTCCCTCTCTCTCTCTCTCTCTCCCTCCGTCTCTCCCTCCCTCTCTCTCTCTCTCTCTCTCTCTCTCTCTCTCTCTCTCTCTCTCTCTCTCTCTCTCTCTCTCTCTCTCTCTCTCTCTCTCTCTCTCTCTCTCCCTCTCTCTCTCTCCCTCCCTCTCTCCCTCCCTCTCTCCCTCCTCTCTCTCTCTCCCTCCCTCCGTCTCTCCCTCCCTCCCTCTCTCTCTCCCTCCGTCTCTCCCTCCCTCTCTCTCCTCTCCCTCCCTCTCTCCCTCCGTCTCTCCCTCCGTCTCTCCCTCCGTCTCTCTCTCTCTCTCTCTCTCTCTCTCCCTCCGTCTCTCCCTCCGTCTCTCTCTCTCTCTCCCTCTCTCTCTCCCTCTCTCTCTCCCTCTCTCTCTCCACATCCATCCATCCACCTTTCTATTTGTGTGCGTGTCCTCTCTCCTCTCTCTCCCCTCCTTTCCTTTACTTCCTTCACCCCCCCCCTTCCCCTCTCTGAAAAGTGTGGATCATCGTAACAGATAATCACCAGGAAGTCCCACAAATGAGAAAAGCTTTTTACAAGCAGAGGTGTTCGAGGACATGTGCGAGCTGCATCCCCGCCCCCCCTTTCCTTTGACACCTGCTGCACCCACGCACGTGCTTGCAAACACAGACATAAACACGTGCACACACCCACACTCGTAAGCACACATTCACACTCGTATACCCGTGCACACACTCACATTCGTATCCTCACACTCACGCACTCTACCTTAAGCACAGTCACACTCAAACACACATTCATGTTCCTATTCACTCACACCTCGCACGCACAAGCAAGCACAAAGGCGCCCGCCTCAAAGCCACACAAACAGTCCATCCCGCGTGCGACCTCCCGCGGCCAAGGCACAGCTGACGTGACGCACAGGGGCGTCTTCGATGTAGGATGTCCGTGTCGCCTCTCGTCGGGGGGCGGAGGAGGGGGTTTGGGAGGGAAGGGGGGGGGTTGTGAGAGGATTTTTGAATGTCGCTAAGGATAGTCCCGCTGGAGGACGGAGGAGAGAAATAGGGAGGAAGATGAATGGTGTGAGGAAGAGGGGGACATGGGAATAGGGGAGGGAGGATGTTGCAGATATCAACGCAACTGCCAAGGTTATTTCCGCCCGCGTGCGAGCTCGCTTGCTACCGCCTTGCCCCTCCCCCCTTACTCTCTTCCTCCCTCCCCCCACCTCCCTATTCCTTGGTATACCGGTCGAGCGAGGGGGAGGGAGGGCAGGCGCGAGGGAGGGAGGGAGGGTGATGGTGCCACTTCCACCCACCTCACTTCCTCCCTGCCTCCCTCTTCCCCTCGCCCTTCGCCTTCGTCCTCCCCCTCCCCCTCCTCCCTCCCCTCGCCCTTCGCCTTCGTCCTCCCCCTCCCCCTCCCCCTCGCCCCACCTCGACACGATCTTCGACGGGCCAGCATCGCGTCCGCTCAATCAGTCCGTCAGGAGTCTCCCTCGCGTCCGGTGTCGCTCCCTTCGCGTGTCCGGTGTGTGTGTCGTCCGGTGTTTCTTTTTTCGCGTGATCGGTGAAGGAAGGAGAGGGGGAGAGGGAGAGGGAGGAGGAGGACCGTTCGCAAAGAGGATGCGGACTTGGAACGTTTTTGAGATTGCTGGATCGGCTTCGATCGTTTTCGAGATGACTGGAACGTTTTCGAGAATAAAGGCCGTGACTTCGAACGTTGAAGAGTCAGTGACTTCGTTAACAAACGTTTTCGAGTTTGTGGATTGGACTTCATTGGTTTCGAAATTGTCGGTAGGACTTCATACGTTTTTTTTAAAAGGTAACTCCCCAAACGTTGTGTTAACGATGACTCCAATTTCAAACGTTTTCAAGATCCTCGCTGCGACTTCGAACTGCTGCGGGATTGTGACTCCGACTTCAAAAACTTTTCAAGAATCTGTTGTCCTCCTCCTACGAGTCTTTATTGCCTCAAATAGATATTGTCTACAAAATCATTTTTCTCGCATTTTCTTATTTCCATGATCATATCGTGAGAGATTTACTTTATAAGAGTAGGTTTCTCATGAGCTTGCTGGGTATTTCATAAGAGCGATTTATGGATGACTCGTGGCATGAGGTACAAGCTGCGACTTGTACCTCATGAGTGTGGGATGCACATGCCTAATGTCAGTGCGTGTGTTATGTGCGAGAATGATTCTTCAGTTTTGCGGGTTTGTGACGCGTTCCTGGGGCGGTGGCACGGTTCAGTTTCCAGTGTTTGCCCCACGCAATGGAGTCCCTATGAAGTTCTGTGATGTGCCGGAGAGGGGCCCAAACTAAGGGAGCGTCGTGTGAAATGCGAAGCACCGCCCTAAGGTGTTGTTGATGTGCCCTAGAAGGGTGTCATGCTAGGGTGCTGCGATGTGCCATAGTAAGGAACTATGATGTGGCACACAATGTTGCCATAGTAAGGAACTATGATGTGGCACACAATGTTGCCATAGTAAGGAACTATGATGTGGCACACAATGTTGCCATAGTAAGGAACTATGATGTGGCACACGAAGCTACCATTATAAGGATCAATGATGTGGCACACAATGTTGCCATAGTAAGGAACTATGATGTGGCACACAATGTTGCCATAGTAAGGAACTATGATGTGGCACACAATGTTGCCATAGTAAGGAACTATGATGTGGCACACAATGTTGCCATAGTAAGGAACTATGATGTGGCACCCAAAGTCACCATAGTAAAGAATTATAATGTGGCACACGAAGTTGCCATAGTAATGAACTAAGATGTGGCACACGAAACTGCCACACCTCAGCATTATAAAGTGGCGAGCTGTGCAGCTATAACACAGTGCCGACGGTGCCTCGATGCGCCAAAGTGTGCGACAGCGAGCAGAGCGAAGGCCCAGAATACACCGAAGCACATCCTGTAACCGCGTTGCACAGCCTCCGTGCAACCGTTGCTCTGCAAAGCGAGGCGAGGCGTCCCCCTTGGCTGAGCCTGACAGATGGCGCTTTTAGTTTCCGTGGTGTCATTCTGTGTCAATGGTCGTTTATGAATCATTCAGATTTATTGGATAGAAATGTCGGATCAGAGAGAAAGGGAAAGTTTTTTTTTCTCTAGACTATATAGACTGGGGGGAAGGGGAGGGGGAGAGGGAAGGGGGTGTAGTATGTGTGTTTGGGCGTGGGCTTTGGGTGTGGTTAGGTGTGGATGGGAGGTGTGGGTGTGATCACGGGGGATTTTTTTCGTGTGTATGTAGGTAGATAGTAGGTAATACTCTTGCTACTTTTCCCTTTCCGTTTGTCTCTCCTTTCGTCCGCTGCTTCCCTTCTATTCCTCCCCTCCTCTCTCTCCCTTCTTTTCCCTCTCCCTCTCCCTCCCTTCTTTACACTCTCCCTCTCCCTCCCTTCTTTACACTCTCCCTCCCTTCTTTTCCCTTTCCCTCTTCCTCCCTTCTTTTCCCTCTCCCTCTTCCTCCCTTCTTTTCCCTCTCCCTCCCTCCCTTTTCCTCTCCCTCTGCTATCCTTCCTTTTCCCACTCCCTCTCCTATCCTTTCCTTTTTTTTTTTTTACTTCGCTCGTTCCATCTTACACCACGTAATAACGGAAGAGAAAATCGTCACGCGAGGCAGCGGGCGGTCATCAGCATCATCATCGTCACCATCATTATCCATCATCATCGTCGTCGCCATCAACATCATCATCATCTATATCGTCAACATCATCACCATTCTCATAAATATCGTCATCATCATCATCGTTGTCGCCATCAACATCATCGTCGGCATCGTCGTCGCCATCAACATCATCGTCATCAACATCATCATCGTCGTCGTAATCATCATCGTCATCAGCATCATCGTCGTCATCATCATCGTCGCCGCCATCTCGATCCAGAGCCAGGGACGAGCGAGGGCGCGGGGGACATTCTCCATCCATTTTCTTGCACGGGATGTCATAAGATTCCGCCATTTGGTTTGGGTTTTGGATTAGTGTTGTTTTTTTAGTCGTCGTTATTCGTTGGTTATTGTTATTATTCATGTTTATGGTCTTTTGTTATTGATTTTCTTTGCATTCCTCTTTCTTTTTCATTTCATTTCAAGGCAGAACGATGATTTTGCATAAATGGTAGGGGTGGGAGGGGGATGTGGGCGGTGGGGAGGGGGGGTAGGTAGGAGGAAGGGGTTGCAAGGGCGTGGTCCAGAGCAGAGGGGCGTGGTCGACGATCAACCCGCATTTCTTATTGTGGGCGTCTGCTGCGGGCGGAGGCAGGGATTTTGTGGGGCGTTTTGGGACTCGTGGTTGTGTGTCATGCTGTTTGTTTGTTTGTAATGCTTTTATTTGTTTTAAGGGGTCGGAGGGAAGAAGGAAGAAGAGAGGGATGGAGGATTAAGAGGAGGGAGAGGATTAGGAAAGGAAGAGAGGAAGGAGATCTGAGTGGGAATGGGAAATGGAAAGGGCTATGAGAGAGAGAGAGAGAGAGAGAGAGAGAGAGAGAGAGAGAGAGAGAAGAGAGAGAGAGAGAGAGAGAGAGAGAGAGAGAGAGAGAGAGAGAGAGGGGAGGGGGAGGAGGACAGGCGGATAAAAAAGGGTGAGGGGTGGCGGGAGTTAGAGGGCGAGTGCGAGAACGAGGGAGGGGGGGAGGGGGAGGGAAAGAAGCGATCCTGAACACGAGAGGTTATTGTTTGCAATATTTTCAGGAATGTTCCTTTCCATGACCTAGCGACCTCCTGTCCGACTTATCGCTCGCTCGTATGTTATCGCGATTAAGGGCGTCCCGGAGCTGCTTTTACGGTTTTCCAATGTATTTCTCTCCCGCCCGCTCTCCCCCTGCTGTCTGTCCCGTTTCTCTCTCTTTCTTTCTTTCTTTCTTTCTCTTTTTCTCTTTCTCTCTTTTTCTCTTTCTTTCTCTCTTTCTCTCTTTTTCTCTTTCTCTCTTTCTCTTTCTTTCTCTCTCTCTCTCTCTCTCTCTCTCTCTCTCTCTCTCTCTCTCTCTCTCTCTCTCTCTCTCTCTCTCTCTCTCTTTCTTTCTCTCTCTCTCTCCCTCCCTCCCTCCCTCCCTCCCTCCCACTTCCTCTCTCACCCGTTCCCACCTTTCTGCCTTCTCTTTTCCTCCTCTGTGCCCTCTTTCCTTCCTCGTTCGTCTCCTCCCTCTCCTCCTACCCTACGCACGCATTCCTCCATTGCCTCTCAAAGCAAACCACTCCTCGTGTTATTGGATGATGGGATAAATCTGTTCTGCGGAGGGGCTCTTTGTTCTTTGTTCTCCGTTCGGTTAATGGGTTTGGAAGCCTTTGGTGGCAGGTCTTCCCTTCTCTGTACCTTATCTTTCTTTCAATTCTTTTATTTCTCTTTTATTTCTTTTTGTTTTCTCTCTCTTTCCTCCACCTCCATTTTACTGTGGTCTGTCTTATAAGAGGAGGAGGAGAAGAAGGAAGTGGAGGAGGAGGAGGAGGAGAGGACGACAAGGAGTATGAGACAAGGAAGACAGGAGGGAGGGGGAGGGGAAGGATACAGGGGGTTGGGGGGGGGGGAAGCACCTTCGAACTTCACGAAGTTGAGTCAGACACGTTCGTCACGCATTAGCGCTTGCTCGTGTTTGACTTCCTCTCTTCCCCCTTCCTGATTTCCTTCCTTGCCACGTTCCCTCCTTCCTTCCTTCCTTCCTTCCTACCTTTCTTCCTTCTTAACTTTCTCTCTTTCCCCCTTCCTTTCTTTCTTCCTACATTTCTCTCTTCCCCCCTTCCTTTCTTTCTTTCATTGATTCCTTCTTCCTGCCTTCATTTCTCTCTCCCCCCTTCCTCCCTATCTTCCTTCCTTCCTTCCTTTCATTCATCCGTCTTTGCATCCTTCTTCTTATCCCACCTTCACTTCCCTTCTTTCCTTCTCTTCTCTTCGTCCTTATTCACTCCCCTCTTTCCTCACACCTATCTTCCCTTCTTCACCGTTCCTATCTTCCTCTCCTCGCTCCCTTATATATTTTCTTCTTTACTCATCCCTTTCTTAAGTTCCAACAATGCTCGATCTTTTTTTTCTTCACACTTAATTCAACTATTTATATCTGCTAATACATTCCCTGTTCAGACCCCGCGCTCGAGCTTATTACCCGACGATAAAGATAATGCAAAAGGCGCGAGATGATTCGAGCCGCGAATTAAGTAATGCGAACGAGGAATGAGATAATTCGAAGGAGGAATTAAACGCGCTTCGATGGGGGGGGGGGGGTTCTTGGCTTGCCTTGGCCCGGCGCCGGCACGTGCGCAGGCCACGCTCGATCCTCTGGGGGAGGGAGAGAGGGAGGGAAGGAGGAGGGAAGGAGAGAAGGAGGGAGAGAGATGGAGGAAGGAGGGAAGAAGGGAGGAGATAGAGAGGGAAGGGAGAGATGGAGAGAGGCAAAGAGGGAGAGATGGAGGGAAGGAGGGAGAGATGGAGAGAAGGAGAGGGAGGAAGGGAGAGAGGGGGGAGGGAAGAGGGAGAGAGAAAGAAAAAGAAAGAGACACGCGTGATCCTTTCGTTGCCTCAGGATTGCATTGCTCATGGCTCGATTCTTTGTTTATGAGGGTCTTGTATTTTGTTTTGTTTTGTTAATTGGTTATTTCATCTTCTGGTAGCTGCGATCCACAACTAAGTAGCTCGTTTCTGAAAATAAGTTTTGCGAGAGCCTCTTTCCCCTTTCCCTCCCTATGGCTCCCCTCCCTTCGCCCCTATGAATCTCGGTCCCATTTATTTTACCTTCTTTTTCCCTCCCTTTTCCCCGTCATATAACCTACCTGTGACCCACGGACTGCGGTGTACGTTTCGTTCCGGGCGAAGGCTCGTGCGCTGCCGCCGTAAAGAGCGAGTCCAGAGCCGATTTTAACCGAGTCATTTTCCTCCCATTAGCGTCATTTTTACGCCCGTGACTCTTTTCGATCCTTTTACAAGGGAAGTGCGGATTCCCCTACATGTTTATTTAGTCAGCGGTGCGCTCGCGGGCGTGTAATCGTCGGCCACGCTCAGCTGACGGCGACAACAACACAGTCCGCGAGAGGGATGGATTGGGTGATTTGACAGCCCAGGTGGGTCGTCGGCGAGTGGGTAGGATAGCGGAGGGATCCGTGTCATGCTCGCAGTGGAGGAAGAAAGGAATCCCAGAAAGAGCTCCCTAGGGCCTGTGACAACCCCCTACTGCGATATCTAGCGAAGTGCCCCCTGAAAGAAAAATTGGCACGCGACGTTTTCTTCGGTGGCTTTGAACTCCAGGAATCGGTGTCGGGCGAGTGAAAGCGGACACAGAGGAGCGTGATAATTATTATTCTCCGTCTCCCTCCCCGAGTGCGAGAGGTATGACAACCACGCTCTGATAGACGGCCTCCTGTCGGGAACAAAGGGCGAATCCTTATGTAAAGGAATGAAGGAGGATTCAAGGCTGCGCGAAGGCTCAGGAAGCAGTGATCTTGGGCGGGAGTGTTTGCGTTGCTGCGTCTCCTCGGATTTTTTTTTTTTCGTTACCGTTTTCCTTTTGCTTCTTGCTATTTTTTTTTTCTCCATCCTTTCTCATTTCAATGTGCTTTCCTTTTATGAGTCCCCTTTCCTTTCCTAGCTTCTCTTTTCTCTCTATCTTCTCTTTCTTTCGTTTTTGTCTGTCAGTCTTCATCTGCTCTCATCTAAGCTATTTCATTATCGCCGCCTCCTTTTTCACGTCACACCCCCCTTCCTCTCTCTCTCTCTCTCTCTCTCTCTCTCTCTCTCTCTCTCTCTCTCTCTCTCTCTCTCTCTCTCTCTCTCTCTCTCTCTCTCTCTCTCCTCTCCCTCTCCCTCTCCCTCTCCCTCTCCCTCTCCCTCTCCCTCTCCCTCTCCCTCTCCCTCTCCCTCCCCTCCCTCCTCCTCCCTCCCTCCCTCCCTCCCTCTCCTCCCTCCTTCCCTCCTTCCTCCTTCCCTCCTTCCTCTCCCTCCCTCCCTCTCTCTCTCTCTCCCTCCCTCTCCCTCTCCCTCTCTTCCTCTCTCCCTCTCTCTCTTCCCTCTCGCCCCCCCCCCTTTCTCCTCTACCTCCACTCCCCCCTCCTCATGCCGTACCCAAAGTAGCCAGACCGCCGCAATCAAAAGCAAGCATCACAAGCATCATCACCATCCCCGCCGCAGCGATGGTGCTCGTCACCCACTTGCCAAGCCGCGATCTCCTCCGCCGTCACACGCAACGCACCTTCATACACCCTTTGCGTGCTTCCTCTCGTGGGCACGTGGGTGAAAAGGGCGAGGTGTTGTGGTGCTGTGGTGTTGCGGTTCGTCGGGGCGAGGGATGGCGGTGGTGACTGATGGTGGATGGGGAGGGGAGGGGGGCGGGGATTTGGGGATTGTTTATGGGGGGAGTGTGTATGAAGGATGGACATTTGTTTCGGATGGGTGTTTGTGTGTTTGAGTACTTGGATAGAAGTGAATATGGCGTATGTGCGTGTGTGTATGTATGTATGTGTGTGTATGTGTATGTATGTGTCTCTATGTGTGTGTATGTATGTATGTATGTATGTGTCTGTGTGTGTGTGTGTGTGTGGGCACTGAATCTCGAATGGTGAAGCAGGAGCGATGATGAGCGAGGGCGCGAGACGGGCGTCGGGGTCGCGAGTGGTGGCGCGTGGTGGTGACGCGGGCGGGTGGTGACACACGGACGCCATAAAGCACGCCGGGATCGCTCGCCGGCTCGTAAATGACACGCTGGGGTCGAGCTGTACTCTTTATGCAGGTGATGCGGGAGGCAGGCGTGGGGGAGACAGCCACGCGGAGGGGGAAAGTTCGCTACTCTATCTATGTCGGTCTGTCTCTGTCTCTCTGTCTGTCTGTCTCTGTCTCTGTCTCTGTCTCTCTGTCTGTCTCTGTCTGTCTCTCTCTCTCTCTCTCTCTCTCTCTCTCTCTCTCTCTCTCTCTCTCTCTCTCTCTCTCTCTCTCTCTCTCTCTCTCTCTCTCTCTCTCTCTCTCTCTCTCTCTCCTCCCCCTCCCCCCCCTCTTTTTCTGATTCTCTCACGTCCACACACACACACACATACATACAAGCACACACACACACACATACATACACACTAACACACACACACACACACACATACACACACACACACACACACCATAGAAAAGATTTGAATGAGAATACAACTCCTCACAAGACAAGAGACCGAGAGACCGGTTTCGATTGTATCTTTGTTAGAAATACATGTCGCGATTTGCCTTATCATCCATACCTTTTCTACATTTGTCACAATAAACATGGTTCTCACGTACATGCACGGACGCATCCCCCTCCCACACACATACATACACACACGGACACACTCACACACACATACATACATACATACATACATACATACACATACATACACACACGGACGCACTCACGCTCACACGCAGAGGAAGGAAGAGCAGGAAAAAGGGTCAGTTTATTGCACCGTTGCTGCGCCTTCTGTTCCCATGCACACCATGTGGCTGCTCAGGCCCTTTGAATTAGCTGGCCCATGCCCGTTATTCAAATGGTTTGTGTACGTGTGTTTGTGTGCGTTTGTGCATGCGTGCGTTTAGGTGCGATTTGTTACGGCTGCAAGGGGGTTTAGCCTGCGTCTTCTCAGGGGGATTCGTAGGTACGTTTTTTTTTCCATTTTTGAGAGGGGGTTGAAATATCTTTTCCTGTGTTGGTAATCCGATTTAGTTGAGTATGTTTTGGTAGAAGAGTTAAGTGGTTTGGTCGATTTCAGTAATGGGTGAAAATGGTGGAAATGGAGATAAAAAGTTGACTAATTTGTAAGTCTTGAAGATGGGCATCAGCTTCGTTCCGAGGAGTAGGTCCAGATACGGTGAATTATTAGCTGGCGCTTTTGTTTAATTCCGGAACAAAAGAAAGAAAATAACAGACGGGAGAAGAAAGCGAGAAGTGGCACTGTATACAACGCTGACCTGTGTTACCTACTTCAACCTCCGCTCTGCTCTGGTTCAGGCTTTGTGTTGCATCCCCTTTGCTCCCCTCACCCCCCCCTCCCGCTTCTCTGCCCCTTCCCCTCCCCCATGGGTCTTTTGTACGTGGCATTCAGGTTGCGTTCCACACACTAGAGGTGGGGGGGGGGGGCATGGGGATGGAGTGGGGAGGTAGGGTTGTGTGATGGACAGAAGGCAGCGTCGGGAGGGAGGCTGGAAGCTGCTGCTGTAGGGCAGTTTGTGGGGAAGGTCAGTGAGGGGATCGCGGGTCGGGCCTGCGTGGTGGGAGTACCTTCGAGTGTTTCTTTGCTTTTTAGGTTTTGTAGTGTTTGTTTTTGTGTTGTTCTTAAGACTCTTTCTTTCTCGGTGTATTTCTGTTTCCCGCGTGCGATTTATAGAAACGTTTTCTTAAGGAGTTCCGAAGTTGGACGAAAACGCGAAACTATTCGCATTTTACGCATTATTATCGTGTGTCGATTTTTCGTTTGTGTGTGAATATTTTTTCCCGGCGTACGTGACTACCGTGCGCATATGAACACGAAATATGCTGACTGCGTGCATATCTACACGTGTGTGATAATTTTCCAAGTGCCGAGCAAAGTGCGTCGACGCTGGTCCCCCGCGACGGAGCCCTGTCTCACCCTCCTTTCTCTCGCAGGGAAGATTATACTTTCAGCATATAATCCCAGCCACGACAGCAGCGACGAGGCGACTTGGCAATCCGAGCGACGGCCAGCCATGGGGCGCAGATGCTGCTCGCCCTCTCTCACAGTGTTGCGCTAACTCCGACGGACGCTTTGCCGAGGGCCCTGGGTCTCTTGTGGTGGTTCTCCTGAAGACGGTTTGGTCCGATTCGGTATCTTTGGTGAGGGTGGCGCTTCGGCGTGTTGGCGTTCTCAAAGATACTGGTCGTTGCTTACCAGCGCCGTGAGAGCGAAGGCTTTCGCCTCCGCAGACTTGAAATTCGAACTCTGGTGTATTAAACTTCAAAAGATGTCGAGTATCGGAGCCGAAGCGTGGGCGTGTGGGCGCCCTGTGTTCTACAACGTGTGCATTTCCCTCAGCAAAATGTCCGGTCCTGTCATACACGACCACCCGGCGCCCCCGCCCGCCCCCGCCCCCGCGATGCCACAGAAGCCACACACAGAGCTCGCTTCCGCGGCGCCGGAGGAGCCAGTGCTGACACAACCCACCGCCCGCAAGGAGATGGGCGGCGGGGAAGTCCGCTGCAAGTGCGAGGGCGGCGGCATCAGGAGGAAGATCGGCGACAGGCGCGGCCACCGGTGCGGCCGAGCGAGGGCGCTGCGGGTGGGCGGCGATATGTGGCCGGGCGTGGGCGCGGGGCTCAAGGAGGAGGCGGAGGAGGAGGAGGCCGGCGAGGAGGCGGCCGGGGCGCAGGCCCGCGAGGCGCTTCACAGGACCGTGATTACGCTGACGGGCGAGGGCGAGGCAGGCCGGGCGCCCGCCGATGCCGATGCCGCCCACGCCCGCCACGCCCGCCGCTACAGCACCGTAGTGAGCCTGGAGGCGGGCGGGCGCGCCCTGTGCACCTCCCGCGCGCTGGACGATCGCGCGGGCGGCAAGGATGGCGAGGAGGGCGACGCGGACGGCTTCCTCCTGCGGAAGGTGAGCCACACCAGCGACTACAGCCTGAGCTCGCACTCCGACTCGTCCGTAAGCTCGGCCTCGCCCGCGCCCTC
Organism: Penaeus vannamei; assembly: GCF_042767895.1. NCBI lineage: Eukaryota > Metazoa > Arthropoda > Malacostraca > Decapoda > Penaeidae > Penaeus > Penaeus vannamei. The sequence continues at coordinate 44,331,024 of NC_091550.1, forward strand.
GAGGCGCACCTCGCAGGACACCGCGCACGACTCCGACTACTACGGGTCGTCCGGCGAGGAGGAGGAGGAGAGGGGGGAGGAGGGAGGAGAGAAGAATAGTGCCAAAGACAGCGACAGCGAGGACGAGGACGTGAGCGGGCGGCTGCGGGCGGCCATGGCCAGGCTGCAGGCCAGCGAGGCGTCGCGGCTGGGCTTCAGGCGCACCGCCGGCGGCCTGAGGGCGTCCCGACGCTGGAGGAGAAGAGCGCCCATCAAGGTGAGTGGCGGAAGGTGTTGGTGGCGGGATGTGTTGGCATGACACGTGACATGGCATGTCGGACTTTTGGCCCTTCGCCATGACATAGGGATGTGCCTTCATAGCCCATAAAACAAGAAAATAAAGAAAGGAAGGAAGAAGAAAAACTTGACGCTTAACTGCATTTCCCTAATCCCTCGTTTTGGCGGGACGCAGTGTGGTGTTGAGCAAGGAAAAAGTAAATCCCCTCTAAATGTCATCAGATTGATTTGCTCAAGTGTTGCTTTACCCCCAAAAGTTGCGCGATTCACGTAACCTCTAACTAGGTACGATTTAGGAGATTTTCCCTAAAAAAATGATTTTAAAATTATAGTTCAACGGAGCTGTGGTCTGACAAATAGCCGGGAATGGCTAGCAATCCATAGCAGTTGCATCGTCTGGTATTTCACACTTTAAGTACTCTTGGTCTTCAACGTGTGGCGCAAGAGGGACGGCTGTGGTCCTCCTGCGGCCGGTGTTCTGTGGCTCGCGCGCGGATATTTCAGAGCTAATAGGGTCATCATCTTGTCAGAATAACGATAACAATAAAATATGTGAACAGAGAAATGAGAAAAGAACAAGTAGAATGCTTGTGGTATGTTTGCTTTTGTATTTATAGCTTGATAAGACGAGAGGAAGTTTTCCCTTTCTTTTTTTGTGCCATTCACTCGAGTTTATGAATAGAGGAAGTTGAATGTGATACGCCTTTGTTTTCTCCAGTGTTTCGCGGGTTCCCCCCAACCCCCCAACCCCCCCACCTGACCTTTTTCCTAGATCAGTTGGTTGGGGATGGAGAGAGGTAGACATACAGGCAGACAAACAAACAAACAAACAGGCACAGACAAGTAGGTAGGCAGGCATAGACTAGGCATTGAGACATAGACAGACAGACATCGGCATAAACACAATACACATACAGACAAGGGGAAAGGATGATAGGCAAGAACCGTCAGAAGGAAGGGGGAGGATGAAAGAAACCCAATGGGAAGTATAAGTGGTTCCTCATGGGTACACCTGCGGTATGCCATGGTTCCTTAGCAAGCTTTCTAAGTCCTGCAAACGCTCCGATTTGACTCGCGACCAAAGCCTAACATAGGGAGAGAAAAATAAGGAATAGATAGAGGGGAATAGATATAACCAAATAGCTAAAGAAAATCCCATGACCGTTGGCGGGAAATAGAAAAAAGTCAATACTAATTCTTATTTGGAGTAAAATTAAGCCTACCATACCTGTTCTCTGGAGATTTTAATGAAGAGCACGAAATTATCATCGCTTTTCCCACTCTAGTTGTTTCGCTTTGTTTCTCGGCGTCAGATTAATGGGAGTGAAGTGAGCGGATGACCCCGCGGTTACCACTGTTGGCATAGCGCCCCTCTCGAGAGCTGGATCACAATTGCGTCAGGTTGAGGGCTAATTGCGGTCGTAAGCTCTCCGTTTCCCTTTCTGCTGTCTCTTCCCCGTCTTCGCTTCTTTTCTTTCTCTTTTCTTCTTTCTTCCTTCCGTCCGTTTCTTTTCACCATTTTTTTGTCTCTTGCTTTATTTCCTTTGTCTTTTTTCCCTACTGTCCTTCTTTCCCTTAGCACCAAATTCCCTTCCTCGTTTCTTCTTGCTATTGTATCTCTCGTTTTCTTTTCCCTCCGTCTTTACCTTTTCTTCCCCACCTCCTTCCTCCTCCTCATCACTCTCCCCCTCCCCTTTCCCTCTATCCCTTTCCCCTCCCCCTCTCCCTCTCACTATGTCCATTTCCCCTCCCCTTCCCCTCCCCCTCCATCTCCCTCTACTGAAACCTACCTATGACGCCATTCCATCGTTACCCAATAACAATCTAAAACATGTAAATGCTTAGAGAAGGCGCATTGATAATCAGACAGACAAGGTCACTCTCGAACGCCCGCCATTGTGTGCGTTATTTCCACACGCGTGCGGGGGAGACGGGAAGAAAGCAGGCCTATCCACAGTACTGACATTTAGGCCTACGGGCAATCTGTACGAGTGGCGCCATTGCGTGGACGGAGAATAGGGACCGCGCCTTCATGTTTGACATGAGCTTGACATGAGGGTAACAGTGGTAAATGTCAAGAAGGTGATAGATTGTGGTGTTACTTGTTACAGGTAGATATACACAGGCAGACACAGACATACAGACACAGTCGCAGATAATTCACCTACACCTATCTCTCTTTCCCTTCCTCTCCCTCTCTTTCCTGTTCCCTCACCTCTCCCTTTTTTCCCTTTCCCTTACCTCTCCCTTCGTCTTTCCATCTCTCTCTTTTCTATATGTTTCCGTCTCCCATCTCCCCTTCCTCACACCCGCCCATACCCGCATGGCGCGCCTCTCCTTCCCCTATCTCCTGCGGCGGGTCAAGGTCACAGGATGACCTCCCTCGCCTCTTTCCCCAAACCCTTCCCTTACTCCTGCTCCCTCTTATCTTCCGCCTCTCCTCTCCCATACCGACGTCATGTCCCCTCTCCTCTTGCCTCCCCTCCCCTCCCACATTCTCTCTTTCCTTACCTTGTACTCCCTCCATTCCCTTCCCCCTCCTCCTCCCCTCCTCCTTCCCCTCTTCTTTTCCCTCCCTCCCCTCCTCCTTTCTTCCCCTTCCTCCCCTACCTACTCCTCCTTCCCCTCCCTCCCCTCCTCCTTCCTCCTTCCCCCTCCCTTCCTCCCTCCACTACCTCCTCCTCCTTCCCCTTCCCCTCTTCTCTCCCTTCCCCCCACCTCCTCCCTCCCTTCCCTCCACCTGCCCCTCCTTCCCGTCTATCGCTATGCCAGGCCCCTTCCTCACGAGACTGATGGAGACACACGGCCTGACACTCGGGAAAGT
>NC_091550.1:44336623-44386623 GCF_042767895.1 Penaeus vannamei
TTGCGATGTCTTGCGTCGAAGGCTTAAAGCTTTTATGTGCGTCTGGCAATTTCTTCCTCTGACCCCTGTGGCGGGCGTGCGGGCGTTGGGTCTGCCGCTTGCTTAACGTGCTGGTGTGTGACGCCCTCCAGGTTTCGTGCGGGTAGGCGGGGGTGGGTCGGGGTGGGTGGGAGGTCGTCGGGGTGGGCGGGAGTGGGGTAGGGGTGGGTGGGAGTGGGTGGGAGAGATGAGGGTGGAGTAGGAGAATGGGGAGGGAAGAGAAGGGGATTTGGGGATGTGTTTGTGGGAGGGTGTGTGTATGTGGACATGTGTCTTGCTGTGTGTATGTGTTCTATATCGTGCCCTCCGTTGTGTGCGCGTGTGCTTGTGTATGTGAATGCGCGTGTTGGATGTGTGTGTGTTTGTGTGCATAACTGTCTATAGTCTTTTCTTGATTGCACATGCCTCTATGTGCGTGAATGACCACGTATGTATAACTGTTTACCTTGTTTGTACTTTTGCTTGCATGACCGCGGGATCACGTGCTGCAAGAATGTCTATATTTGGAGGAAACTCTACAAATATTATCGCATACCTCTACTTTTATGATCACGAATCGTGTAATATACGTGTGTAATGTTCCTGTACGTGAATATTCATGCGGATGAGCGGTCGTCGGAACACCCATTTCGTGGATCCGGGCGCGCTCTTGTGCCTGTCTAGGGGGAGGGAGAGGGTGGAAATCACGGCAGTCTGTTTGTCTGTCTGTCTCTGTCTGTCTGTCTGTGTTTACCTCTCTGTCTGCGTCTCTGTCTGGCCTTCTATCATCTCCTTCTTTTGCCTGCGTATCATTCTCCCGCACTTTGTCTCAAAATCTATATATCTATCTATCTATCTATCTGTCTATATATCTTATCTATCTATCTGTCTGTCTATATATCTTTTCTATCTAGCTATCTATCTATGAGCGATCGACCGCCCTCCCGCACACCAGCCCGCATATTATCCATTCCCCGCCCGCCGCCCGTCTGTCACCTCCACGCCCGCGTCTCACGTTCGATCGCGGTCGGCCTTGGATGCGTCGAAGGTGCTGCTGTTATTGTTTGTCTTCGTTTTTTTCGTTTTTCTTTTTTTTTTTCTTTTCTTTTTGTGCGCTGTTCCGTAACTTCCTCGGCGTGTGGCCGGCGATGTGGTAAGGCAGCGAGCGGAAGGGGAGAAATGGTGAAAAAAAATGAGGAAAAAGAAATAGAATAAGAAAAAAAAAACAAAAAAAAAAGAAGGTGAGGGAAAGTTGGTGGGAGGAAACGATTGGGTGAAAGACGGAAAAATAGGAGAAATTAAAATAAAAGGACAAATAAAAAGAGAATAAAAACAGACAAACCGAGAAAAATGAGGCTAAACAAATTCCGCAGAAATAGCGAAAGGAAGCACAAGGAAACACGCGATCGAGCCGCTGTCTCTCTCGCTTCGATGCTCCATCATACTCCCTGATGAAGCATTGTTCCGAAAGAGACAAAGAACAAAAGATCGATAGAAAAGGGAGAAAGAGAGAGAGAAAGGAAGAGAGAGGCAAAAAAAGACGAAAAAATGGATGTAGAAACAAAGCAGGAGTGAAACCTTTCGCAACAACATTCGATATGCATGATAGGGCGCCCGCCCCGCACGCCCAGCCGGGAAAACGCCCGCGCCGCCCTCGTGCATGGGCGTGGGGAACGAGGGCGGGGTTGGCGGGGAGAGGGAGTGGGTGGGGGAGGGAGGGGAAGGGAAGAGAAGGGGAAGGGGTGTGGAGAGGGAAAGGAGAGGAAGAGAAGGGGAAAGGCAGAAGGGAGGGAAGAGAAGGAGAGGGGAGAGGGGAGCGAGAGATGGAGAGGAAGGAGGGAGGGGAATGGGAAGTAAAGGAGGGAGGGAGGGAAGGAGTGAAGGAATGGGGAATAGGAAGTAGAAGAGGGAAGGAGGGAGTAGGGAATAGGAAGTAAAGGAGGGAATGGAGGTTAGTTTGAGGTGGGAAAGAGGGAGCTTTGGCGAGCGCGAGAGGGAGGTCAAAGGTCATTCTCCCACACTCGCTCACAAACGGTAGCGATCTTTCTTTTTTTCCGTTTCCTTCTCGTTCTCCATTCCCTATTCCCTCCTTCACTGCTCTTTGTTCCCTCATATTTTCTCTTTTCTTCATTTTCCCCTATCTCCTTACATTCCTCGTACTTGTCTTAATTCCTCTCTTCTTTCTTTCATTTTTTCTTCTCTTTCTCCATCCCCCCAGTCGTTTTTCCTTCTTTCCTCCTCCTGAATCCCTCTTCTCCTTCTATCCTTCTTCCTTCTCTCCGTTTCCCTTTCCCTTGTCTCCCATTTCCCTTCCCCCCTCCCCTCCCGCAGGTGTCCCCGGGGGGCGTCACGACGAGCCCCCCGAGGAGCCGTGTCCGTTGTGGCGTAACTCGTCTTCCGGAGATCATCGGCTCCGGTTGCGTGGGGGAGGGGGAGGGGGAGGGTGGGGGGGGAGGAAGCATGGGGGGTCTGTTGCGTTGCTCTTGGGTGCGGGGTGGAGGGGGGATGGGGGAGGGGGGTTTTCTTGTCTTTCTCATTCTCTTTCTCTGTTTCCGTGTCTCTTGTTCTCATCTTTCTCCAATTCTCTTTCGTAATCTCTGTTTCTGTCCAGGCATCCTTTTTCTATCTCTGTCTATTTCTAAGTCTTTGCTTCTGTTTCTGTTTCTGTATCTTTCCCATTCTCTCTCTCTCTCTGTTTTACACCACTTCCTTTCCCAATCTCTTCCCGTGTTTGTAATGGCGTGTGTCTCGGTATCTTATATCTTTATATCTTTTCCTTTATATCTTTTCAATCTCTATTTCTATACACGAAAAGAAACTCGCATTTCTTTCTTTTTCTCTTTTTTCTCTCAATTACTGTCTCTAACTCTATCTCTTTATTGCTGCCTTCTTCTCTATCTCTGTTTTTTGTCTGTCTTTCAGTCTTGTGAAAAATATATTTCACATTTACTTATTAACTTTTACTTGTAGATTTATTTTTATTCGTTGCGCGCACGCCTTGCAACAGTATAAAGAGAAATGCGCTACACATTACCCGAGGGAGCGTTATGCTGTCTGTTAGCATTTAAGGTGAACATGTTGCAATAGATTTAAAGATTTTAATAATGTGCCGGTGAGAAAGTCCAAGTTAAATACACTTGCATGTAAACCAACAGAAAGAAAGGAAAGGAAAGGAAAGGAAAGAAAATAGAAAAAAGAGAACAAGGAAAGGAAAAGAAAAAAAATAAAGGAGAGGAAAAGAAAAAAAAAGAAAAAGAAAAAGGAAAAAAATAAAAGAAAGGAAAAGAAAAAAAGAAAAGAAAAGAAAGGTAAAGAAAAAAGAAAGGAAAGGAAATGAAAAGAAAAAGAAAAGAAAATAAATAAATAAATAAAATGCAAAATAGAATGAAGACACAACCCGTGGCACGTTCCGATTTCGCACAGCCGATCTCGTTCTGCAAATCGTCGCAACTACCTTATTGGTTAACGCATGACGTAACGAGCGCTCATGCATCCGGAGGCATCGATCGGCACGGCGGGGCTCGCTCCCTCCGTCGCTGTTGCATGCTCTCGGCTGCATTCACTCCGCTTTTAGTTTGTGCTCGTTTTGTTGGGGGTGGCGGTGGTGGTGGTGGTGGGGGGGAGGGGAGGGGGTTCTCCTTCTCTTTCTCCTCATCTTCGTCCTTCCTTTTTTTTCTCGTCTTATTCTTCTTCGTCCTCCTTCTTCTAGTCTTTATTTTTAAGTCCGCATCGTCTTATTATGCTCTTCCTCCCTTCGTCCTCCTCCTGTTCGTCTTCGTCTTCCTCTTCCTCCTCCTTGTCGTCCTCGTCGGCGTCCTCCTCCTCCTCCTCCTGTTCGTCTTCCTCTTCCTCCTCCTTGTCGTCCTCGTCGGCTTCCTCCTCCTCCTCCTCCTCCTCCTGTTCGTCTTCCTCTTCCTCCTCCCTTCGTGCTCCTCCTTGTCGTCCTCGTCGGAGTCCTCCTCCTCCTCCTCCTGCTCATCTTCCTCTTCCTCTTCCTCCTCCTCCCTTCGTCCTCCTGTTCGTCTTCCCCTTCCTCTTCCTCCTCCTGTTCGTCTTCCTCCTCGGCCTCCTCCTCCCTTCATCCTCCTTGTTGTCGTCGTCGTCCTCCCTTCGTCCTCCTGTTCGTCTTCCTCTTCGTCTTCCTATCCTCCTCCCTTCGTTCTCCTCTTCCTCTTCCTCCTCGTCCTCGTTCTTCTCCTGACCTTCACGCTCTGGCCTCTCGTCGGTTCCTGGCCAGGGCTGTGACGTCACGGGTAGCCATGGGAGTGGATTGCCGATTGCCTGCAAATGCGATTGGGTGTGATTGGCGTGCAGTGGTCGTCGGCGTCGTGCGATTGATTTAGGCAGCACGTGGGATTTCGTTGCCTGGTAACTTTCCTTTCCTTCTTTTTCTCTTCATCTTTTTCTTATTTTTTTTCTTTATTTTTGTATACGTTTTTTCATTTACATTTTTTTTGTCTTATTGTCTTCATTCATTCTTTTTTTTCTTCATCTCTTTCTTAGTTTTTTCTTTATTTTTGTATCCTGTTTTCATTTACATTTTTTTCAATGAGTGTCTTATTGTCTTCGTTTGTAGTGAGATGGAACTCCATTTGATATCACATTATGGATGTACCTTTTAGAATAAGAAAGAAAAACGAATAAATGCGTACGGATGAAAGGCGTATGTATGAATGGTTGAACGGATGGGTGGATTGTATGATGGACAGACGGATAGATGTATCTGTAACCCCCACCTCCACCCCCACCCATCACCCCTCCACCGAAACTGCCACCGCCATCCCATCACGCCAAAATTGATAAATAATAACGCCACGCGCTTGGGTCCGTCACTTACTCACTCACTCTCACACACACACTCACTCACTCACTCTCTCTCTCTCTCTCTCTCTCTCTCTCTCTCTCTCTCTCTCTCTCTCTCTCTCTCTCTCTCTCTCTCTCTCTCTCTCTCTACTCTCTCTCTCTCTCTCTCTCCCTCCCTCTCTCCCTCTCTCCCTCTATTCTCCCTCTTTCTCTCTATCTATCTATCTATCTATCTATCTATCTATCTATCTATCTCCTCCTTCTCTCCCCTCTCTCCCTCTCTTTCTCCCTCCACCCCTCCTTCCCTCCTTCCCCCCTCCTTCCTTTCTTCCCTCCCTCCACCCCTCCTTCCCTCCCTTTCTCCCTCCACCCACCCACCTCCCTCCCTCCCTCCCGAGACGGGGCTCCCAGGCACCCTCCCCTCAACCTCCACCGATATTGTTTTCCTCTCGCTCCGTCGCGCTGGAGGAGACGCGACGCCGTGGGTGGCTCGCAGACGTGTCATTAAGTAGGACCGTTTCTTTTGACGAGAGAGAGAGAGAGAGAAAAAAAAAAAGCCTGCGCACGCTTGTATTTTGACGCCCAATCACACGCTGGTTGCACATTGCCTGTCTGTCATCTTTCCTCACGCTTCCCCACCCCTGGTTTGGCCTCCCTTCCGCACCACCCCTCCTATCTACCTACGCCTACTGCCTACGCCCCCCGTCCTCCTTCTCTATCTACGTCCTGCCCCCTCATCTATCTGGTTGTCCCCCTCCCCCCCTTGCCTTTTCGTCGGTTCTTCCTGTTTGCCGCCGCGTCGTGTGGGAATGCCTCCACGTGCCGAGCGTCCATCACTTCTCACGCTCGCTTCTGTTCATTTCCTTCCTCTTCTTATTCTACAACTCTTCTTTCTTCTTCCCTCTCATTCTTTTTCCTTCCCTCTCCTCTCACCTCTTCCCTTCCCTTTGCCTGGTCTCTCTCTCTCTCTCTCTCTCTCTCTCTCTCTCGCTCTCGCTCTCGCTCTCGCTCTCGCTCTCGCTCTCTCTCTCTCTCTCTCTCTCTCTCTCTCTCTCTCTCTCTCTCTCTCTCTCTCTCTCTATCTTTCTCTCTCTCTCTCTCTCTCTCTCTCTCTCTCGCTCTCCCTCTCGTCTCTCTCTCTCTCTCTCTCGCTCTCTCTCGCTCTCTCTCTCTCTCTCTCTCTCTCTCTCTCTCTGTCTCTCTCTCTGTCTCTCTCTCTGTCTCATTCTCTCTCTCTCTCTCTCTCTCTCTCTCTCTCTCTCTCTCTCTCTCCCTCTCTCTCTCTCCCCTCTCTTTCTCTCACTCTCCCCTCCCTCTCTCCCTCCCACTTTCCCTGGTCCCTCTTCCGCTCTTTCCTTCCCTTCCTCTGGTCCCTCTCTCCCATTTACCCATTTCCTTCCCCAGTTTCCACATCGCCTTCTCCATACATTGCCTGTCTCTATTCCCTCTTCGTATTTCTCCTTCTACCCCTTTCTCTAAAACCTCTCTTTTCTATCCATTTTTCCCCCTTTCCCCCCTCCCCTCCCTCTTCCCCATCACTTGTGATATTTTCCCCTCCAAGTTCTCTGCCGTCAGCCGCCCCCTGGAGTTAGTGCGCACTTTATATAGTGGGGACCGTCAGCAGTATCATCATGACGTCACCAGCTCTAATATCACGTCATTATCATCATCATGACGTCACTGTCATCATCGTCAACCCGCGTGCCATTCCCAAGATCGTCATCATTTTCGACATTCCTCCTGGTCTTTCAGTGCTCTCGATACCGCTATGCAAAGCCAGGAGTAGTGACCAGTGCGAAAGAAGGGAAGAAGACGAAGGAATAAAGAGGTGAATCGTCGAAGAGTAATAAGACAGGGAAAAGGTAATTGTTGAACAATATGAAGGGAGGGAGAGAGAGAAAATGAAACGGAAAAAAATTCTGTAATATAAGTAAACGATAAAGCAAAAGCAGAGAAGGAAAGGAAGGAGTGAAAGAAGGGGAAAAGTCAAAGCTCAGCCAACACGCAGCCGACGGCCAAACAACACGTGTGGGTAAAAAGATAATGGTCATATGATTGACCAAAAGAGGTAGTGGGTTTGTTTGGGTGATCCATTTAGTCCTGTCTTGTTTCTCCATCATTTTTTTCATTTCTTCCATGTCTAGGTTCTCTATTTTCTTTAATTTTAGTTTTTATGTTGGTAATTATTTTGTCCATTTTCTTCTGTTGCAAGAACATGCATACGCCATCACCAAAATCAATTGTAATCGTGCTAGAATTGATGTGTTGACGGTAATGATGAAGTCGATGTCGATGATGATGACTATGATGACGATGTTGATGAAGATGATGACGAAAGCATGTGTGCAAACACACAAACTGATGTCACGCCATAATGGATTGTTGTCCTGAGGGGCGCGTCTAAAACGTCTAGAGTGACGGAGGCCGCCCTCGCCAGCCGGGGTCGAGGCGTAGTTCTCTCGCCTTGAGGACTTTTCTGCTGTTTTCTTTTGTTCAGATATTATCTTTGTTGGAATTGCGGCTGGGGACAATTTTTTTATCTGTTGTTAGTCTTGCTGCTGCGATTTCATCTTTCGTATTTTTGTGTTTCGTGGTTTGAGATTAGGTGGAGTGAGGTCTTGGGTTGTTCATCGTGATGTTCTTGTGGGTGTTGTTGACGTTACTGTGTCTTAAGTGTTTTTTGCTTGAATGACTCTGCCGTGTTGATACAGTGGCTGGGGAAAATATAAAGACAACGGATATTGTATGTTTTGCAGCGTTTGTATCTCTGATGATATTGCGTATGTTGTGATTTAAGTGACGACGTCGGGCCATAACGCAGAGGGATGACGCCAGCCAAGCATTTCATCGAGAGCGAAAGTAATGGCAATTATTTCCCCCCGAATTTCCGATTTCTCCTTCGGGCGGTTCTCATGCTGGTTCCGGTCTCCCCCCCCCCCCTCCTTTCTCCGTTTCTCCCTCCTTTCCTCCTCCTCCTCTTCCTCCCTGTCCCCCTTTCCCCCTTGCACCCTTTATCCTCACCCTCGCTTTCCTTTCCCTTCCCTTGCCTTCGCTTCCCTTCCACTCCCCCTCCCCCTTCCCTTCCACTCCCCCTCCCCTTCCCTTCCACTCCCCCTTCCCTTCCCTTCCCTTCCCTTCCCTTCCCCCTCCACTCCCCCTTCCCTTCCCTCTTCTCCTCTCCCCTCCCCCTCCCCCTCCCCCCTCCCCCCACCCCCTCGTCGGTTCCAGGCAGCCCGGAAGGCGATCGCGGGCGTGGGAACCCGACGAACCGGGCGTGCGTGTCGTCACCTTGCAGTTGGTTGCTCGGGTGGGTGGGCGGGCGGTTGGGCGGGCGGGCGGGCGGGTGTTGGGCGACACCCGAGGAGGACGTTCGGATCTGCGCCATTTCTTCGCGTCACCGGGCATTCTTGTTGTTTGTTTGTTTCATTGTTTTGTTAGTATTGTTTGTTTCATTGTTTTGTTTTGTTTTGTCCTTATTTGTGTGTTTTGTGGGATTGTTTGTTCCTGATTGTTTGTTTTGTCTAGTTTTGTTTACATTGATTCTGCCTTGTTGTTGTGGTCATTTTTTTGTTATTGTTTGTTCGTATCACTGATTGGTTTTGATTTTTGTTGGGCATTTCTTGTGCTTCTGGCCATCCGCTTTTCCCTTTCTCTCTCTTTCTCCGTTCATTTATTTGCGATCTTAACGGCAATGTTAATGAGAATAATGATTATAGTTATGATAGTGAGGTTGATGACAGTGATTGTAATGGCAGTGGTATTGATAATATTTGTAATGATAAAGTTGACGTTGATGATACGAAGAAGAGACATTTAAGAAGGGGAACGAAGAGATAAAGGAACGAAGAGAAGAAAAGAGAGAGAAAAGCCGAAAGGAAGAGAAGAAAAGAGAAAAGCCGAGAAGAAAGAAAAGCCAAAAAGAAGAGAAGAGAGAGAGAAAAGCCGAAAAGAGAGAGAGAAAAGAGAGAGAAAAGCCGAAAAGAAGGGAAGAAAAGAGAGAGAAAAGCCGAAAAAAGAGAAGAAAAGAGAGAGAAAAGCCGAAAAAAAGAAGAAAAGAGAGAGAGAAGCCGAAAAAAGAGAAGAAAAGAGATATAAACCCCGAAAAAAAAAGAAGAAAAGAGAGAAAAAAGCCGAAGAAAAGAGAGAGAAAAGCCGAACTCGCCCTCGACGGTGTTTGGTCAGGTGTCCCCCTCGCCGGCGCTGGATCGGAGGCAGCCTGTGTGTATATATGCCGTTCAAAGCCTCTTTTATTGCGGCCTCAGCAACGTTTTACATAACCAGCTGTAGTCGTGAATAGAGCTTAGATGAGGCTGCTTTGGGAAGAAGTGTTCATTATGTGATATTAAAGAATGTTTTTTTGTTTGTTTGTTGTTGTTGGGAGGTTGTTGTGTTGTTTGGGGGCCCTGGAGGAGATTCTGTTATGGCGTTGTGTTCCCTTTAATGGCCTGTTTGGGTATCTCTTTTTCTTTCTTTTTTTCTCTGTCTGTGTGTGTTTTCCTTTCTATTTATATCTTTTATCGACGTTGGGGTTGTTGTCTTGGCCTCATTTTCGATTCTTTTTTTTTCTTCCTCGTAATCGTCGTCTTCTCGCTTCTGCATCTTCATTTTCTTTGTTTTCTCAATTATCCTTCTTTATTTTCTTTGACCTTTCTGCCTCAAGGCTATTTCTTTTCTTTCTCGTCGTTTCTATTTGCTCTTTTGTTTCCTTCTCATTCTATCCCTTCTTTTTTCCTTTTTTCTCCCCTCTCTTTTCTTCATCTCCATTCCCCCTCCCTCCCCTCTCTCCCCACTCCATTTCCCTTTTTTTTTCCCTCTCCCCAACTTCCATATGCTCACCATCCTCCTCCTCTCCCTCCTACCTCCCTCACTCCTATCCTCCCACCTCTATCCCTTCTCCTCTCTCCTCCCATCTCTATCTCCTTCTCCCTCTCCTCCCATCTCTATCCTTCTCCCTCTCCTCCCATCTCTATCCTTCTCCCTCTCCTCCCATCTCTATCCTTCTCCCTCTCCTCCCATCTCTATCCTTCTCCCTCTTCTCCCTCCCCACTCTCTCCGTCTCCCTCTCCTTCCATCTTTCTCCTTCTCCCTCTCTTCCCATCTCTTTCCTTCTCCCTCTCCTCCCCTCCCCACTCCCTCCTTCTCCCTCTCCTCCTCCCATCTCTCCCCCACCCTATGCTCCCTCCCCTCCCTCCCATCTCTCCCCCACCCCATGCTCCCTCCCCCTCCAGTAGTGGCTGATCCTCTGCTGTTCTGCTCCTTGGTCAGAGCTAATCGCATGTCGAGAGATGTCTGGGCCTACTTTCCCTGAACTTTCCCATCACCCCCCCCCCCCCCCGCTCTCTCTCTCTCTCTCTTTTTCCTTCCCTCTCTCTCTCCTTTCCCTCTCCTTTTCCTACTCCCTCCCTTCTCGCTTTCCCACCCCCTCCCTTCTCGCTTTCCCACGCCCTCCCTTCTCCCTTTCCCTCTCTCCTACTCCTTCTCCTTCTTCCCCCCTCCCTCCCTCCCATCTTTCCGTCATTTCCTGCCTCCTCCTTATCGTCCCTTCCCCGTTCTCGTGGCCACTAATGCCGATAAACTTAATCATGAGACGAATCGCGCCCTTAATGAACAAGTCGTCCTTCTCCTATCCATTGTTCATTATTCATTTTCTTCCTATTCTGTCGGGCAGCTTTATCTTCTCCGTTTCTCGAGATGTGATGGGGCAGACCGCAATACAGCTGCTGGGTGGGCGGAGGGAGAGAAGGAAAGATGGGCAGGGAGGTAGGCACACAGGCAGCCAGACGAACGGGCGGGCGGACAGACAGACAGACAGACAAACACACGCACACACGCACAAGCAGACACAGGTAGACAAAAAAGATCTGAATTGAATTATTGGTGAATATTCATTTATTATTTTAGTTTTTCATGTGATTGGTTTGATCTATTGCCGCGCGAGATGACGACGCGTCGGGAAATGGGTTTGTGTATCGAGAAATTCGGTTCTCTGGAGATGAGGGCTTGGAGGCTCGGGCTTGGAGGCAGGAGGCTGAGGGTCGGAGGTTGGAGACTGGCTGTCGGAGGTTGTTTCGCCGTGGGTGTTGGCAGGGGTTGGCTTTGGTGCATGGGTGTGTGTGTGTGCGCCTCCGTGTCTGTATCCGTGTGCGTCGACGTGTGCGATGTGAAAAAGACATGCGCATGTGTTCGCCGCGAGCGCGTCTGGCAGCCAGCTGGGGTGCGTGAGTAGGCCCCTCTGCAGCTGCGCGCACATTTCTGCAAGTGCATGCGAGTGACGAGGGGAAATGGCGTGATGACGCCGGCATTGGCGATAATGATATCTGTGTTACGATTTGGCCCAATGGCGGCGTGGGCGCGAGGGCGGGCGCGAAGGGACGGACGGCGATGCAGATGGCCGGGCTGTAATCTGCGCAGTGCGCATGCGCGGCTTGGGTCCGCAGGATCACTTAATGACGGGTTGTTTGTGGTCGCGATAACCCAGATGCGTCCGGGTGGGGGGGGGGGGGACCTCCCGCTCGCTGCGCTAAATCGGCCGTCGGCGGAGGCCTTCCTTGGCTCGCCTGGTTTTAAGGTCCCTGTTTGATTATCCCGCTCTATTGGGGGTTGCAAATGCAAACGTGGAAGATGCAGGTTCCGTCACGTGACCCATATACACTGACAAGCCCCCCCCCCCTCCAAAACAAACACGTACGCACCCCCCCCCCCCACACACACACACATATATTGCTTTATAACATGAAATACGAAGACTTGTGGCCCCCTGGGTATTTCCGAGGTGAGAATATGGTTAGTATATCATTATTCCTCGCCATCATCGGGAACAATGGAGTCACTATCTTTCGGTGCAATTTATGATTTTATTTTGCACTGTCATCGTAAATTGGCACTATTTTACTTATCAAGATTTGATTTTTATTGTTTTGTGTGTCTTGCACGTGTGGTTCCGTGCTGTCGGTGTGTGACAGTGCCTTGTGTGTGTGAGTGCACGCAAATTGTGGATAGCGGTTTTCTTGCACGCACGAAAACCTTTGCTGGGTTACGTGATGCTTAAGGAGTCACGCGCTTGCATGTAAGAGCTTGGAATACTCACAGAAAGCTTCTGAAAGCAAGAATTTATCGGAGGTCTTCTCAATCTCTCCTTTTTTTTTCTTCTCCCTTTCGCTCTCGTTCTCCTTCTTTCCCTCCTCCTCCTCCTCCTCCGCATTTTTCTTCTTCTTCTTCTTCTTCTTCTTCTCCTCCTTCTCCTTCTCCTTCTCCTTCTCCTTCTCCTTCTCCGTCTTCTTTTCCTTCTCCTCCGTCTTTTTCTCCTTCTTCTCCTTCTCCTTCTCCGTCTTCTTCTCCTTCTCCTTCTCCTTCTCCTTCTTCTCCGTCTCCTTCTCCTTCTCCTTCTCCTTCTCCCTTCTTCTTCTTCTTCTCCTGCTCCTCCTCCTCCTCCTCCTCCTCCTCCTCCTCCTCCCCCCTCCTCCTCCCTCCTCCTCCTCCTCCCCCCTCCTCCTCGCCAGCTGACCTTTTTGTAAACAAGCTTGATTTACAAGCGCCATAAATTCACAGATTCAAGGCAGAGAATAGGACTTGCACCAGGTGGTCGGTGTGGGGGGTAGGGGGAGGGGTAGGGAAGAGGAGT
The DNA here is from genome assembly GCF_042767895.1 of Penaeus vannamei. Taxonomy (NCBI): domain Eukaryota; kingdom Metazoa; phylum Arthropoda; class Malacostraca; order Decapoda; family Penaeidae; genus Penaeus; species Penaeus vannamei. The sequence continues at coordinate 44,349,066 of NC_091550.1, forward strand.
GTGGATAGGGTAGTGAGAAGTGAGAAAAAAAATGAAGAGAGGGAGGAGAAGGGATGATGATAGAGTAAGAAAGGGAATATTCCGAGACAGGTCGTGCGCGCAGGTGGTCGTGCACGTGACGTCATGAACGAAAAAGCGATGTGACCCTCTGTCTCTCTCTGTCTCTCTCTGTCTCTCTCTCTGTCTGTCTCTCTCTCTGTCTGTCTCTCTCTCTGTCTGTCTGTCTCTCTCTGTCGCTCTCTCTCTCTCGCTCTCTCTCTCTCTCTCTCTCTCTCTCTTTCCCCCCCCCTCTCTCTCTCTCTCTCTCTCTCTCTCTCTCTGTCTCTCTCTCTCTCTCTCTCTGTCTGTCTGTCTGTCTGTCTGTCTCTCTCTCTCTCTCTCTCTCTCTCTCTCTCTCTCTCTCTCTCTCTCTCTCTCTCTCTCTCTCTCTCTCTCTCTGTGTGTGTGTGTGTGTGTGTGTGTGTGTCTGTGTGTGTGTGTGTGTGTGTGTGTGTGTGTGTGTGTGTGTGTGTGTATCCATTTCTTCGGCGGCGGCCAGGGAAGCGGTCAGGCCTGGAGGTGAGGAGGCAGAGTGTACTGTTAAGCGTGATGGACGAGTGGCGTGCGCTTGGCACTGGCATATGCTGCCGCCGCCTCCGCCACTCAGCCGTGGATAATGCATTTCTGTTTTTTTTCTATTTATATTCTCTTCTCTTATCTGTTAGTGTCCGTCCTTCTCTTTTCTTTTTTTATCTACTTTCTCCCATCTTTCTTTTGTCTTCCGTCTCTTGTCTTCTCTATTCTGTCTCTCTTCATTTCCATCGAGAATGTCTATGATTGATTTGAATGCTGACCTAATTGTCTGTGTTATTGTTCGCAGAACTTATCTAAAGAATTTCGTACCCCCTTCTCGCTCTTCCTTCTCCCTCTCTCGCATCCCTCCCGCCCTCCCTCTTCCTCACACTACTCTCCTCCCTGCCTCCCTTCCTCTTTCTCCTCATATTACTCTCCTTCTCCCTGCCTGCCTTTCCCCCTCTCTCTCTCCCCCTCCCCCTTTACCCTCCTCTGCTCTCCTTCCTCTCTTTTCCTCTCCCTCTTTACCCTCCTCTGCTCTCCTTCCCCTCTTTCCTTCTCCCTCACCCACCCCCTCTGCTCCCCTTCCCCTCTTTTCCTCTCCCTCTTTGCCCCCCTCTGCTCCCCTTCCCCTTTTCCTCTCCCTCTCCCACCCCCTCTGCTCTCCTTCCCCTCTTTTCCTCTTCCTCTTTACCCTCCTCTGCTCTCCTTCCTCTCTTTTCCTCTCCCTCTTTTCCCTCCTCTGCTCTCCTTCCCCTCTTTCCTTCTCCCTCACCCACCCCCTCTTTACCCTCCTCTGCTCTCCTTCCCCTCTTTAACTCTCCCTCTCCCTCTTCCACCCCTTCTTTACCCTCTGCTCTTTTCCTCTCCCTCTCCCACCCCCTCTGCTCCCCTTCCCCTCTTTTCCTCTCCCTCTCCCACTCCCTCTTTACCCCCCTCTGCTCCCCTTCCCCCTTCCTCCGTCCCCCGTGGCCGCCCAGGTGTTGCGCGAGTGAGGCAGGGGGTCACGGGGGAAGCGCGGTGGTGCCGATGTGATGATGGCGGTTTTCGGGATAACGGACGTCGTCTTCGGGCCGTGTTATTTCGCTATATGCGCCGTTACTTCGTTATGAGCACAGGCCTAGGGGATGGGCGAGGTGTGCTCCTGTCACTCGGGCCCTGTGGAGTAGGCAGAAGGTTTATTGTCGTCGTCGTTGTTGTTGTTGTTGTTATTATTATTGCTATTGTCTTTGTTATTATTATTGTTATTGTCTTTGTTATCATTATTATTATTGTTATTATTATTATTATCATAATTATTGCTGCTACCACTGTTGTTCCTGCTGGCGTTTTTTTTTCCGAGAGGGATCGCCGTATCGTCCGACTTCCCGACGCGTTATCTTAGCGTCTTCGCGGTCGTGTCCCTCGCTCGTGCGGCGCTAAATTGCCCGCGAGTGGCGAGGGAGAGAATGCTCGAGCGCCGATTAAGCTGTCACTTTTTGTCTCGCTTTGGGGAGGAAAAGACTTCATTTACCTGTTTAGTTTGGTGTGAATTTGTATTATTTTTTTTTTCCTGTTTTGACGCGATGAGTGTTTGAGTTTTCGGCGTCAGAGTAAGCGTTTTAGAGCGGGATCGGTTGGATTAGCGGACAGCCAGACCGGGACGTTTGTATATCGCTCTTGAAATTAATTGTTGCTAGTTCGGCCTGGTAGGTTGGTGGTTGGCTAGCTCACCCGTCCCTTTCTATCAGACGTAAGGGAGGTGATGTATGGTTGTGTGTAAGAGGATGGGATAAAGAGAGGAATATATAATATATGTTTGTTTTTTTTCGGCCGCTTTAACACCTGTTAGGCGACCTGCGTTCATATGCAATGATGATGAGCGGTTCTTTGCCGGTCACCTCCTCCTCCTCCTCCTCCTCCCACTCCTCCTCCTCCTCCTCCCATTCCTCCTGCTTCTTCACCTTCTCTCCCTCCTCCTCCTTCCTCTTCTTCTTCATCTACTGCTCTTTCTTCTTCCTTCCTACTCCGCCTCTTCCTCCTGCTGCTTCTGCTTCTCCTTCACCTTCTCTCCTTTTTCCTCCTCCTCCTCCTTCCCATGCTTTGTTTCCTCCCTCACTCCCTTCCTATTTTCCTCCCACTTTTTGGCTCCCTCCCCAATCTGCCCTCATCTCGTCCTGTGGTGAGATGTGGGTTGGTTTTCACGTAGACTTTCGCCCGCCCCCCCACCCCACCCCCACCCCACCCCCCGCAGGTCGTCGTCGTGTGATGGCAAAACGTCCAGTCACTGCATGACGTTGGGATGACGTGCTTCGTGGACTGACGTCTGATGTCCGCGTTTTGATTCTAGTTATTAGCACGGAAAGGCACGCGCTCGCAGGCACACGCGCATCATGCACGCTTTCTCTGTCTCGAGCTCCGTCTGTGTGTTTTTCTGTGGATCTTTGTTTATCTTTGTTTATCCCTATCTCTGTTTCTGTCTTTTATCTCTCTCTCTCTCTCTCTCTCTCTCTCTCTCTCTCTCTCTCTCTCTCTCTCTCTCTCTCTCTCTCTCTCTCTCTCTCTCTCTCTCTCTCTCTCTCTCTGTGTGTGTGTGTTTGTATGTGTGTGATGCAATAATTTTATAATAAGCAGTCGTCCGATAATTGTTGCTATTGAAATACCACGCGCACACCCCACAGGAACGCCAGCCCACGCGCGTGTGCGTTGTTACGAGCGCGATTCGGAGCGCGCGCGTCTTCGTCCGCCTCCGCCGCCGCCACTTGGGAGGAGCGTGAGAGCGCCGCCGCCGCCGAACGCAATTCCCGCCGTAATTTCGCCGATTGTTTCTGATCCCGCTCGCCCGCCGCCCATTACGCTGCGGCGGAGGGACTTCCGACGTTTATGACCTGTTACGGCAACCCTTTGTTCCGGCCGAACCCGCGGGCGGCGGCCGTGACGCAACCGATCGGCGGGACGGGCGGCGGCTGATCGAGTCTCCGGTGTGAGAGCGCCGCGCCGTCGGGGATTGGAAATGTCTATCTAGCTGGTTATTTATTTATCCATCTTTCTATCCATCTCTCTTTATATCTCTGTCTCTCTATTTACCTATCTCTCTTTATATCTGTCTATCTATCTACCTATCTCTCTTTATATCTCTATCTATCTACCTATCTCTCATTATATCTCTTTCTATCTATATGTGTTTGTGGCGTTCAGTTCTTAAGACGTCTGTATGGATGTGCGCTTTCAGTGTGTATCCAATATCCATAGCTCTGCAGTAAGTGTTGTATTTGTATACATTATTTATGTTTACCTGAACGTAAGCGTGCGTCTACAGGCTGTATCTTCAGTCTCAAAGGATGCCGACATGTGATTCCGGTCTATTTGTATGTATTATGTACGTATTCATGTGCACATCAGGCGCTTTATGTACATGTTCGAGTTTGCATTGCCCTTACGCCCAGACCCTCGTCATGTCCGTCCGTGGCGGGGCGGCTCGAGGGGGGGTGGGGGGACTGCGCGGTTTTTGCGCGGGTGGATTTGCCTCTTTCTGCGGCCTTTGCTTTTGCGCGATTTGCTCTTCTTGTTCTGCCGGGGTTGTGTGTCGTTACTAGATTATTTGGCTTTCTTGTTTTTCTTTTGTTTCACTAACATTTTCTTTAACTTTTTGTTTTGCTAATTTATTCTTGTCTTGCATTCCCTTCTGCGTGGCGTTCAAGTCCTTGAAGTCCTATGCCACCCCTTCCTGCACAAACACACTCACACAAACGAAAGCATAAACCTAAATTTCCGGAAAAACTGTTACCAGAACAAACAAACATCAAAACCAAGGAAGAAACAAATAGCAAACAGACCCCCTGTTTCCTTCCAATTAATATTGGACGCTCGATCGCCTCCCCGAAGCGGCGTAGCGGCCAGCGAGCGCCAGACGGACGGACGCACGCACACACGAACGGACGAACGGACGAACGGACATCTTGACCCAGTTCCCACACGCCGATTGATCTCGCTTGTTTACCACCTTGGCTTCGAAGTTCTCACGTCGGCTATTTGCATTTTTATTTCTTCTTTTTTTTCTCTAATGTTGCATGTGTGTGTGTGTGTATGTGTAGATTTTTTTCCTCTGTAAAATTTCTCCTTTTCCTTTTCCTGTTTCTCGTCTCTTCCCTCTGGATTCGTCGTCTGTCATCGCGGTAATTATTATCTGGTTTAGCGTCAGGGTTTCCCACCTTCTTTCCTTCCCAGCCTTTCTTCCTTTTTTCTTCCGTGCGATTCATTTGACACGCTCGCTTTTCTCCTCTTCTCTCCTCGCCTCTCCTGTCTCTCTCGCCACTATGTCCTTTCCTCCCTTTCTCTCTCTCCTTTCCCCTGTCTCTCATCTTTCCTTCTCTCCCCTTCCATCTCCATCCCATCTCATTTCTATCCCTTTCCTTTCCCTTCCCTTTCCCACTCGTCTCTCCTTCCTCTCCCTTCCCTCTCTGTCGCGTCCTTCCGTCTCCCCCCTCCCCCTGTTCCCTCTCCTCCCCCTCTCTCCTCTTCGCTCTCCTCCCCCTCTCCCTCTTCTTCTCTCTCCTCCCCCCTCCCCCTCTTCTCTCTCCTCCCCCTACCCCTCTTCCCTCTCCTCTCCCTCCCTCTCTTCCTTCTCCTCCCCCACCCCCTCTTCCTCTCCTCCCACCTCCCCCTCTTCCCTCTCCTCCCCCATCCCCCTCTTCCCTCTCCTCTCCCATCCCCTCTTCCCTCTCCTCCCCCTCCCCTCTTACCTCTCCTCCCCCATTCCCCTCTTCCCCCTCTTCCCTCTCTTCCCCCCTCCCTCCCCTTCCTCTGCATCTTGCATAACCCCGCGAATGAGCGACGTGGCCCCAAAGTGAGGCTCATCACATGATACGGGTCATTTACTCGCGAGAATCTGGGCAGGGGAGGGATTTTGCAAGCGGCTGTTTGTCTGGCCGAATTTCTTTTCTTTTTTCCGATTTTATTATTATTTTTTCTTTTCCTTTTTATGTTGGAATGAAGAGAGAATTCTTTTAAGGTAGATATTTTTGGTGTTTTTGTTGTGTCTTTGGCAGTCAGACGGGCAGGCAGTGAGAAGGATAGGTATTCAGAATGAATATGGTAAGAAAGAGGAGGGTAGAAAAGAGAGAGAGAGAGAGAGAGAGAGAGAGAAAGAGAAAGAGAAAGAGAAAGAGAAAGAGAATCACTGGTGTGGAAATTGATAAGGCAGGGAGGGGCAGGGGGAGAAGGGAAGGGGATGGGGGGGCGCAGACGAGTTAAAAGGACGGACGAGGGTTTAGAGGCAATGGTAGGGAGGGGGGAGGTATTGCACTGCACGTGGCTTCTCGGCGTGCGTGATATGTCGTCTTGAAGTTGCGTGCAATTTGCAAAGGTTTCTGAGTAATTCTTGGGGTTGTATGAATAATTCGAGGCGAGAAATTTAGTGATTTCCGGGGTAGGTGAGGTGTTAGTGAGGTTGCAGGATAAAAAAGGGGAGTTGCGTGCGTGAGTTGTTGTTATTCGTTTTTGAGGTTGCCGAGTAGAGCTGCAAGGTTGCGTGAGGTTGAGCGGCGAATGAGGACAGGGCCTGCGATGCGAGAGGGAGCAGTGGAGCAGACCTGGTGATTCACGCGGCGACACCTGATCCTTGTACCTGCTTGTTCACCCTCGATTAGTGAGGGAAAGCGGTCCGCGCTGGCAGGTAGAGGGCAGGACCTGCAAGCAGACCCGGTGCAAGCAGAGGGAGAGGGAGGGAAAGAGACAGACGCAGAGGAGGAGAAAGGAGAGAGAGAGACAAAGGAGAAAGATGGATACACAGAAGAGAGAGAAGGGGAGAGATGTTATTGGGTCCGATTGACGAGCGCGTGTTTGCTTGTTCCTCGGTGTTGATAGAGTAGGCTGACTGGTTGGTTGTTTATGGGTTCGGTAATGTCTATCAGCCAGTCTGTCTGTCTACTTATCTGCAGAGAAGCGCTCAGACAGGCAACCAGTCAACCATTCTGCCACAGAAACACACACTGGCACTCGCCAATTGATTCAGCTCGTTAGTGTCTCCGTCTGTTTGTCTGTCAGTCGGTCAGTAAAGCCGACGAGGGGAGCGGCTGAAGGAGTGGGGAGAACAGACAGGAGAATAGAGAGGAAGACTCGAGGGGCGTGGGGAGGGAGTGGGAGTGACCTGGAGGGGGGTAGGAGCGAGTAAGGGGGGTTGGGAAAGGAAGAAAGGGCAGAGGGGAGGGGAGAGGGTAGCAGAAGGGTGGGGAGAGATGGGAGGAGGGAGGGAAGGGGAAAGGGATAGGGTAGCGAGGAAGCACAAGATAGGGAGGGGGAGGGGAGGGCGGGGGAGGGTAGAGGTTAGGTTTGCACGTGGGGATAATCATGTCACTTAAAAAGAAGGGAGGAGGAGGGGAAATTTGTCGTTGAAGTGAGGGGATGGATCCATTCACGGCTTCATTTGCGGCGCTTGTGCGTTTGTTTCGTCGTGTTCGTTTCAAAGGGGCGGGGAGAGGTGAAGGGAAGGTCGGATGAAGGGAAAGAGACGGGGGGAGAGGGAGAGGGAAAGTGGGAGAGAGGGAGAAAGAGAGAGAAAGGGACAGAGGGAGGACAAGACGGGGAACGGGGAAAAACCGCGCCCCGGAAGGGCCGGGGCCCGGCTTCGGGGACCCGCCCTGCCGGGGGCCCTAAAAAAATCTCCCCCACTCTTTTTTTTTTCCCTTTTTTTTTTTTTTTTTGGGAACGGGGGGAAAGGGAAAGGAGAAAAGGGGAGGGGAAAAAACGAGGGGGGGGGAAAAAAAAGAATGGGGGGAAGGGGGGGGGGAAAGGGGAGGAGGGGGGGGATTTGGGGAGGGGGGAGGGGAGGGGGGCGGGGGAGGGGGGAATTGAAATGAAAATTTCCCCCCTTTTTTCCGGCCCTCCTTTCCTTACGGTTTGGGGTTGCCTTGTCGTCTACGGGAGGACCGTGCGCTTTTTCAGCGCAAACCCCACCCCTGGGTTTACCCCCTTTCCCCCTTTTTCCTTTTCCTTCCCCCCCCTTTTTTGGGTTGGTCCCGTTTCCTAAAAGGGGTTTGGGGGAGGGGGCCCCCCCCCGGGGACCCCCTGGGGTAGGGGCCCCTTGCCCGGGCCCGTCCCGCTGGGGCCGGGTTTTCCCTGGGAGGGGGCATGGGGGACATACCTCGGGGGGGGAAGGGTAGGGGGGGCCCCCCCTTTTCCCCACTCATTTGGGGGCCCCCCGGGCCCCCCCCTTTTTTTAAGTTCCGGGGGGGGGGGGCCCCCCTTTACCTGTGTTTTTCCCCGGGGGCTTTTTTCCCCCCCCCCCCCTTTCTTTTTGAGTTCGGAAAGACCTTTGGGTTTGATAAAAGGGCCCCCCTTGCCTTCCCGATGTTGGGGGTGTAAACCCCTTGGGCCCATAGTTGTATTTCCGTTTCTAATTTGGGGTTTAAAACCCGGGCGAGTTTTTAAAAAATGGATGATAAAAGTAAAAATTTTCTCGAAAAATTTCAGGGGGTTATTTTCGTGTTACCTTGAAATTTTTTTGGGGGGAGGGGCCGGGGAAGGAGCCCCCGGGAGTACCCAATTTGGGAAAAAAACCCCCGGGAGAACATTTGGTTTAGCCCCCGGGGCCCCAGGGGTTTTTCCCCCGGGTTTAGAAATCCCCCAAGGGGAACCCCCCGAAAAAACCCCGCTCCGTCCCCATCCCTTTTTCCACTCCCCTTTCCCCTCCCCCCTTTCCCTTCCCATCTCTTCCCCCCTTTTTCCCCTTTTTTTCCCCCCCTTTCCCCCCGGGCCCCCCCCCCCCTTCCCCTCCCCCCCCCCCCCCCAAAACTCCCCCCCCCCTCTCCCCTCCCATAACCCCTCTCTCCCCCCCCCCTCCCCTCCCCCCAAACCCTCCCCTTCCTCTCCCCCCTCCCCCTTCTTCCCTCCCCCCTTCCCCCCCAAACTTCCCCCCATTTTCCTCCTCCAAATCCTCCCCTTCCTCCCCCCCACCCCCCCTTCCCCTCCCATTCCTTGGGCCCCTCCCCCCCTCCCCTCCCCTCCTCCCCCCCCCCCTCTCCCTTCCCTTCTGCCTCCTTTTTCTCCCCCACTTTCTCTCCTCCCTCCTTCCTCCCCCTTCCCCCTTCCCCGGGGGCAAAACAATTTTTCGGGGTTTTCCCCCACGGCCCCCGGGCCCGGGCCCCCCCAAAAAATTGCCACCAAAGCTCCTTCCCCCAAATTTTTTCGTAAAAAACAAAAAAGTTTGAATCAAAGAATCCCCCTCCTAATTTTGGGGGGGCCCCCCCCCCCCGGGCTCCCTCCCCCTGGCACCCCCCGCTGGAAAAAGCCGTGCCGGCCCTCGGGAGGCCCCCTCCTGTCCCCCCCTTCCCCGTTGCCCCCGGGGGAAAATGTTGGCCTATATTGCCGGGGAGGGGGGAATACAGGCCCCGGGGCAGCACGACGGGTTGACCCCCCCATCCCCCTCCCAAAACCACCTCACCAAAAAACCCCCCAACCACCCACCCCACACCCAAAAAAAAAACCCCCAACCACCAACTCTTCCCCCTTCCACAACTCTACACCACACCACCCACACTTCCTACCCCCTAACCCACCAACCCAGCCCCGGGGCCAGAGGCCAAAAAACCCCACCCTCCACTACCTCTTTTTCTCCCAACCCAAACAACCAAAATCTAGCTACCAAACGACCGATCTAAACGTCGCCATGCGACACATGCCACAGAGGCCCAGCAAAAAAGGGGCGCAAAAAAAAAAATTTGAAGGGAAGAAAAAATTTGAAGCCCCAAATGAAGAAACCCCGGAAAAATTTGCCCCAGCCCCCCCCCCCAAAGGAGATGTTTTTCCCGCAAAAGTAAATCCCCCATCTCCCTTTCCCCCATTTTCCCCTGCCCCTTCCCTTACCCCATTTCCCCCATCCCCCTTGCCCCATGAACCCTTAATTGTACCCCCCCCTTTGAATGATTATTTTTTTTTTATTTTAATATATTAATATTGCCCCACAACACTGTACTCCGCCCCCATATATGTCCAACTGAAAATCTAAAAAGGAAAAAAAAAAGGGATTTGAAGATTAGTACCAAGAAGCCCAAAAAGAAAAAAACCCCCGGCCCCCCCCCCCGGGGGGAAAGAGGGGGGGGGGGACGAGAGTGAAGGGGGGGGAGAGTGGGTGAGGGGGGGGGGAAATGGGGGGAGAGGACGAGAGAGAAAAAGGGAAAGGAGGGCCCCGGATAGAGGAGAGGAGAGAAGGGGAGGGAAGAGAGCGAGAGGAGGGGGGGAGGGGGGTGGGAGGGGGGGAAAGGGGTTTTGGGGGGGAGAAGGGTTTAGTAGGGGGGAAAGGGGGTTTTTTGACAATGGTTCCCTGTGGGGTGGGGGGTAATGGATTTAAAGTGCAAAATTTAGGGGGAAGGAGCGGGAGTTTCGGGCCCCAACGGGGGCGCGCCCCCGGGGGGGGGGAGGCGCCCTGCCAAAACCCCTTTCCCACCCCCTTCCCCTTTCCTTCCCCCCCCTTCCCCTTAACCCCCTTCCCCCTTCCCTTTTTCCTTTTTTTTTTTTATTCCCTTCTTTGGGGTTGGGGGGGGGGGAAAAAAAAAAAAGGGGGGGGGAAAAAAAAAAATTAAAGGGGGGAAAAAAAAAAAAATTTTTTTTTTTTTGGGGGGGGGGGGATCCCCCTTTTTTGGGGTCCCCCGGGGTAACCCCGGGTAAGTTTTTGGGAGGGGGGGGGAGGGGAGTTTTAGGATGAGAGGTTCCTGTTCCTTGTTTCCCTCTCCTCCCCGGGTTATTTCCGGGTTTTTTTTTTTTTTTTTTTTAAATTTTTAAATTTTTTAGAATGCTTTTCTTTTTTTTCTTTTTTTAATTTGTTCCTTTTTTTTGTTTTACTTCTTATCGTTTCCTATTAAAAAAAAACATTTTAATTTGTAAAAACGCTCGGGGGGGGGTAAAAGAAAATAGGCCTGAAAGAAAAGGACCGATAAAAAAAAAACATAGGGGAAAAAATTGGGGAAAAAAAATTTTTTAGAATTTTGAGGATAAAATAAAATTTTTCCCAAAGGGGGGAAAGTTGAAAAAAAGGGATGAAGAGAGGACGGAGAAGAAAGAAAAAATTTTTCTTTGCAGCAAAAGCGGTTTTTAAAAGTTCCTTTTTGTTTTTTTTTCCCTAGAGATTCATAGTTTTTGTTTTTATATTCCCCGTTGGCCTTGGTTTTTTTGGAGGTAAGTTTCTTTTTTCCGTATTTGCCCCCTCCCTTGTTTTTATTTTTTTGGGTGTTCCGGTGTGGGTATGGGGCCCCCAAAAGGGGGGGGAAAGGTCGGGGGGGTTGCAAAAATAGGCTGGGGCGGGGAAAAAAAAAGGGTCGCGTCGGTAAAAAAAATGTTGTTGCGTAAAAAGAAAAAAATGTCTTGGGGGCAAAAATTAAAAATTCGCTTTTCTTTCTTAAAATGTTTTGGTTTTCTTTTCCTTCCCCCTTCCCTTTTCCCCCCCTTTTCCCCCTTTTTTTTTCCCCCTTTTATCCCCTTCTTCCTTTTCCCCCTTTTTCTTTTTCCTTTCCTTTTTCCCTCCCCCCCTTTTTCCCCCCCATTTTCCCTCCCCCCTTTCCTTTTCCCTTTTTTTTTTTTTTTTTCTTTTTTTCCTTTTCCTTCCCTTCCTTTCTATTTTTTCTTTTTTTTTTTCCCCTTTTTCCCTTTTTTTTTTCTTTTTTTTCCCCTTTTTCCTAATCCCCCTTTCCCCCCCCCTTTCCCCCCCTTCCCTTTTTTATTATTTTTTTTTTTTTAAATTATTTTTTCCCTCGTTTTCCTTTCCCCCTTTTTCCCCCCCTTTTTCCCCCTCCTTTTTTTTCCCCTTTTTCCTTTCCTTTTTCCCCCCTTTTTTTTTTCCCCCTTTCCCCCCCCCCCAGTATTCCCCGTTTCTTTATTTTTCTCTTCTTTTCTTGCCGTTTTGGTTCGCCCCTTGGTAAAAAAAATTGCCTTTCTTTTGGCCTTTTTTTTTTTTTTCCGTGTTAAAAAAGGGTCGGGGTGGAGTTTTCGTCGTTTCCTTTTGCCGTTAAAAAATGTTTTTTTTGTTGGGTTTTCCCCGGGCCGGGGGGAAACCCCCCCCCGGTGCCCTGGAGTTTTTTTTGCTCCTTTTGGCCTGGTTTTTTTGCTTCTTCCCCCCCCCGGGTTGTCTCGCGGGGGGGGGGTGGGGGGGGGGGGGGGGGGGGTTTTTTTGTGTGGAAGTAGTTGGGGGGTTTCGCCCCGGGGGAGGGGGCCCCGGCCGAAGTAAGTCTGTTCGCCTGTGTCTGTATCGTCTCCCGTTCGAATGTCTGTTCGCCTGTGTCTGTATCGCCTCCTTGCCTAAATGTTTGCCCCCGGGGAATGTTTTACCCTGTCTTTTTTTGGTTACCCTTTTGTTCCAAAAATGTCTCGCCTGTGTCCGAATGCCTTTTCCCCCCAAAATTGCCGCCTGGCCTTTGTCCGCCTCCTGCCGTGAATGCCGCCTCCTTTGGTCCGAAGGTTTTTCCCTGCCGTGTAAGCCTGCCCGTTCCTGAATGTTCGCCTCCTGCTGAAGTTAACCCCCCGTCGCCGGCCCCAAAAACCCCCCCCCCAAAAAAAACCCCCCCCCCCAAAAACCCCCCCCCCCAAAAACCCCTCCCTCCCAAAAATCCCCCCCCCAAAAACCCCCCCCCCCCAAAAAACCCCCCCCCCCCCAAAATCCCTCCCTCCCCAATAATCCCTCCCCCCCCAAAAACCCCCCCTCCCTATACCTCCCTCAACTCCCCCTATGCCTCTTGGAAAAAATTTTTGTGCCGGGGGAAAAGGGCTTTTGCCCCTGACTGGTTTCTTCTTTTTGCCGAGGGGGGGGTCCCTGGGGGGGGGGGGGGGCAAGTGGGGGGGGGGTGGGGGGGGAGGGGGGGGGGGGGGGGGGGAGGTGGTCTGGGGAAAGGGGGCGGGGGGGGGGGGGAAGGGTGGGGGGGGGCGGGGGGGGGGGGGAAGGGGTGGGGGGCGGGCGGGAAAAGGGGGGGGGGCAAAAAGGAAAGGGGGGGGGGGGTGATAAGGGGGGGCGGGGGGGAAAGTCGTGTTCCCTTTCAATTTTTTTCCTGTCCTTTTTATTATCCTTTCCTGTTGGGTTTTTTTGTTGTTGGGGTGAAGAAAAGTGGTCCTTCTCGGGGTTTTTTGTTTTTTTTTGTTTTGTTTTTTATTTATTTTTTTTTTTTTAAAAAAAATTTTTTTTTTTTTTTGTTTGGAAAAAGGGGGTTTTTTGGGGTTTCTGAAAATTTTTTTGTTTAAAATTATGGGTGCCCGGGGGTGAGAGGTGGTGTGGGGATAATTTTGGGTGGGCCGTGGAAAAAAGGGGGAGGGGCGGGGGGGAAAAAAAATTTATTCGTCTGGGGCCTTTCCGGGGGGGTAGGGGGGGGGGGGGGGGGTCGAAGCGGGGTGGGGGGGGGGGGGGGGGGTGGGGGGGGGGAGGGGGGGGTGGGGAAGGGGGGGCGGGGGGGGGGAAGGTAGTGGGGGGGGGGGGGGAAAGTGGGGGTGTGGGGGGGAAAAAGGGGAGGGGCGGGGAAAAGTGGGGGGGGGGGGTGAGAAAAGGGGGGGGTGGTGGAGGGGAGGGGGGGGGGGTGAGTTGGGGTGGGGGGGAGGGGGAAGGGGGGGGGGGAGAAGGGGGGGGGGGGGAGGGGGGGGGGGGGGGGAAAAGGGGGTAAGGGGGTGGGAGGGTGGGGGGAAAAAAAATGGGGGGGGGGGAGGGGAAGGGGGGGAGAGGGGGAGGGGGGGTGGAGGGGAAGTGGGGGGTGGGGGAGGGGGGGTGGGGGGTGGAGGGGAAGGGGGGGTGGGGAGAGTGGGGGGTGGGGGGTGGGGAAGGGTGGGGGGTGGGAGGGGAATGGGGGGCGGGGGGGGAAGGGGGGGGTGGGAAAAAAAAAAAGGGGGGGGGGAGAGTAGGGGGTGGGGGGGAGGGGAAGGGGGGGGGGGGGGGGAAGGGGGGGGGGGAGGGGAAGGGGGGGGGGGAGAGGGGGGGGGGGGGGGGGGGGGGGGGGTGGGGAGAGAGGGGGGGGGGGAGGGGGGAAGGGGGGGGGGGGGGAAGGGGGGGGGGGGGGGGAGGGGGAGGGGGGGGGGGTGGGGGGGGGGGGGGCGTCCTTCGTGGTGGCCAGTTGTTTTGGGGGTCGGGTTTTCCTTTGTTTCTTTGTTTGAGTTATTTGTTTGTGGGGGAGGCGTCGGGGGGGGGGGCCCCCCCTCCGCCCGGCCCGGGGTGCGGCGGGCTTTCCGGGCATTCCCCCGGCGTGGGCCCCGGTTTCGCCTTCCCCCCGTTCTTGGTTGTTTTTCTTTTTGGTTTCCTTTTTTTTTATTTTTTTCCCCTTTTTCTTTTTTTGTTGTTTTCTTGTTTTCTTTTCTTTGCCTTTTCCTGTTTTTTTCTCTCCGCCCTTTTATTTTTCGTGTTTTTCCCCCCCCCCCCTTTTTTTCCCCTTTTTTTTTTTTTCCCTTTTCCTTTTTCTTTCCTTCCCCCTTTCCTTTGTCTCTTTTTTCCCCCCTTTTTCGTCGTGCAGTGGGGAAAAAACGGGGGGGGGGGGGGGAGGGGGTTGTGGGGGCTGTGCTTGGTTTTTCTTCGTTTTTTTCCTTTTTTTTTGTTTTTCTTTTTCCAATTGTTTTTCTTCTTTTTTTTTTGTTTTTTTTGTTTTTTTTTTCTTTTTGGGTAATTCTCGTTCGTTTTTTTTCCTTTTCCCTTTTTCCTTTTTTTATTTGTTCCTTCTCCTTTTGAAATTTTCCCCCTTTTTCCCTCCTTTCGTTTTTTATTTTTTTTGCCATTATTCTTAATCTTCTTTTCCCCCCGGGCCGTGGGGTTAAAAAAGTTAAAAATGGGGGGCGGGGCCAAGGAAACGCGTGGGGGGGGAGAAGGCTGGGTGGGGGAAATGGGGGGGGGGGCAAAGGGAAGGGGGGGCTGGGGGGGGGAAAAGGGGGGCGGGGGGCGGGGAAGGGGGGGGTGTGGAAAAAATAGGGGCGGGGGCCGAAGGGGGGGGGGGGGGGGGAGAGTGGGGCGGCGGGGCCGGGGGGGGGCGGTCCCTGGGTGGGGGGTGTCCGTCCGTTTGCTTTATTTTGTCCTTTCTTGTTCGTCGCGTTTTGGTTTTTTCCCCGTTCGTTTTTTTTTGGTTGCCCGGCTTTTCCTTGTCGTTTTTGGGTTTTTCCGTGTTTTCGTAGTTTTCTTTTATTTCTTTTCGTTCGTCCGTTTTTCAGGAATTCGTCGTTTTTTCCTTGTCGGAGTTGGTTGCCCTTCCCCCCGTTTGGTTTTTTTTTTCTTCGTTTTGTTTTTTCTTTTCCCTTTTTTTTTTCCTCGTCTTCGTTCCGTTGTTGCTTGTTTCTTCGTTATTATTCTTTCTTTTTGTCGCCCGTTTGTTTTTTGTTCGTTCGCCCTTTTTTTCCTTAAAATTGTTTTCTTTCCTTTTCCCTCGTGCTGTTTTTTTCGCTTTTTCGTTTTTACTTTTGTTTTCACTGCTTCATGGCTTAAGGTAGGGGGGGGGGGGTTAAAAGGAAAAAGGGGCTGGGGTGGGGGCGAAACCGGGGGGGGGGGGTTTGGGGGGGAAAGGGGGGGGGGAAAAAGGGGGGGGTGGGGGAAAAAAGGTTGGCAAAAAAACAAAAGGGGGGGGAAAGGGGGGGAAAAAAAAGGGGGGGGGGGGGGGAAGGGGGCAAAAGGGGGTGGGGGAGAGGGGAGGGATAGAGAAAGAGAGGGGGGGGAAAAGAGGGGAAAGGGGAAAAAGGGGGGGGGGAGAGAGGGAGGGGGGGGAAGAGGGAGAAGAGGAAAAGGGGAAAAAGGAAAAGGGAAAGACCCCCCGTTTTTTTGTTTTAGGTTTTTAAGGCCGGGGGGCCCCCGGAGAGGTGGAGAGGAACGGGTTTTTTTAAAGAGGGGAAAAAGGGCGAAAAAGGGGGGGGGAAGGGACGGGGGGTGGGGAGGAGGGAGGGCGGGGACCGTTTTTTTTTTTTTTTGTTTTTTCCCCCCCCTTTGTTTTTTTTTTCAGCTCTGTCCCCCCTTTTCTCCCTTTTTTTTTTTTTTTTACCCTACCCTCCTTTTCCCCACCCCATTTCTTTCAGATTTCTCCTTCCCCAATTTCCCCGCAAAAAAGGGAAACGGGAAAACGGGGGGAAGGGAAAAAAAAAAAGCTTTGCTCTTTTTTTTTTTTAAACCCATCCTTTCTGAATCTTCTGAGTCTCGGGGTGTGGGGTTTGATTTTTCTTTCATTTGTCTTTTCTTTCTCCTATCCCCCCTTTATTTTCTTTTTTTCTTGTAATAAATTTCCATTTATTCAAAACGGGGGAAAAATTTTGGAAATGAACGAAGGTTTGAAAAAAAGGTTTTGATAAATTTTTTTTTTAAAAGTAAGTCAGGGGATGCAAAGGGGATACTGATTAGATAAAAATTTTTTTACTTTTTTTTTTTTTTTTTTTTTAATATTAAATATTTTTTAATTTTTTTATTATTTTCCATTCTTCTCCTTTTTTTAATGAAGAAAAAAAAATTCGAAGAAGAAATTCGTTTTAGGGGGGAAAAAACAGAATGATTTTTGAAATTTAGGCAAAAAATTGAAAAAAAAAGAAAAGTTTTTTAAGTTTAGGAATGTGTTTTTTTTTTTTTTTTTTTTTTTTTGTAATTTAAAACTTAAAAATTTTGATATGAAAAATTAAAAAAAAATTTTGGGGGAAGGGGCCTTTTTTTTCATTTGGGAAAATTTTGTTTTTGGTTTTGAGGGGGGTCTGGAGGCTAAGGGGGTGAAAAATTTTTTTTTTTTAAAGGTAATTTTTTTTTTTTATTTAGCCCTCCCTTTTTTTTTTTTTTTTTTTTCCTTCCCCCCTTTTTTCCCCTTTTTCTTTTTCCTTTTTCCCCCCTTTTTTCCTTCATTTTTCCCTTTTTTTAAATTTCCCCCCCTTTTCTTCCTGGCCCCCCCCCCCCCCCCCTTTTTCCTTTTTCCTTTTTTTTTTTTTTTTTTTCCCCTTTCTTTCCCCCCCCCTCTTTTTTTCCCATTTTCTTCCCCCCCTTTTTTTTCCCCCCTCCTTTTTTCTCCTTTTTTTTCCCTTTTCTTCCTCCCCTCCAAAAAAACTCCCCTTTTTTTTTTTTTTTCCCTTTTTCATCGGGCCCTTTTTCCTTTATTTTTCATTTTTTCGGGGGGGGGGGGGGGGGGGGGAAAAAAAGGGGGGAAAAAAAAATAAAAAAAAATAAAAAAAAAAGGGGGGGGGGGGGGGAAAAAAAAAAATTTTTATTGGGGGGTTTTTTTTTTTTTTTGGGGGGGGGGGGTTTTTAATTTTTTTTGGGGGTCTTTCTTCTGGGGGCGGGGGGCCAGCTCGCCCTTGTGATGTTAAATCAACCTTTATTCTCAGTGGTCGGGGTTTCCCCTGAAAGAAAAAGTTAAAAAAAGGGTTAGGGGGGAGGGGAATTTAGTTTAGGTTTGGTGAAAAGGTAGGTTGGAAGGGAGTAAGGTGAGAGAGAAGAGGGTGGAAGGGAGGAGGTGGGGGGGGTTGGGTGGGGGGTGGGTTTAAGGGTTTTGGGGGGTGGGGTGCGAGGCGATTTGGGGGGGTTCCGGGGGGCGGGGGAAAGGGCGTGGGAAATTCAGTCCACATTCCTAAAAAGTATTCAATAAACGCAGGCCGTAAAAGCCCGGCCCAAATAATTATTGTACCCCCGGCCTTTAAGGGGGGGGGAAACCCTTTTTTAAAATTGGGGCCCCCCCGGGTTGAGGGTGGGAAAGGGGAAAAATTAAAAACCCCCACGGTGCAGGAGGGCGGGTGGTCCTCCGGGGGGCAAGGGTAAAACGTCTGTTTCGCCCCCCCTTTGTCTTCCGTTGCCATTACGATTACACAGTAGGGAAAAATTTTTATGACTTGTACCACCCCATAAACCCACCCCCGCCATACCACATTAAATTTATTCACCCCAAACCCTTAAAAACCCCTCAAATATTAAAATTTAAAACACCTTCCAAAATTTTAAAAAAACCCCTTCACCCCCACAAAATATCATTCCTCATCTTACCACCACCAAATTGTCCTTCATCACCACAATCACATACATCACATTCAATCCCAAATGCCACAAAACCTTTTTCCAAAGGGGGGGGGGGGGAATCAATTTACCTTTTTCCCCCCCTCACCATCCGTATCCCCTTCTTTTAAAAAAAATTTTTTTTATTTTTTACTTGGTTTTTACCCCATCACTTCACACCATCGCCGGGCGCTTTTACCCCCAAACCCCTGCCGGCCCCATCCCCCTAGGTTTTCGGCCTCACCCCCCTTTGGGGAAACGCAATGTGGCACGCCCCGTTTTTTTTGCCCCCCCCCCCCTTTTTCTTCTTTTCCCTCTTCTCCTCCCCTTCCCCCTTTCCTTTTTCCTCCCCTTCCCTTTCCCTTCCCCCAGGAACGGGGTCTGGGCCTCTCCTCAAAAATGCATTTGACAGTTTGGGGGGGGTTTAAAAACCCCCCCCCCCCAAAAAAAAAAAAGGGAGAAAAAAAAAAAAACTAAAATGGGGGGAAAAAAGGGGGGGGGGTGGGGAAAAGGGGGGGAAAAGGGAGTGGGAAGGGGAAGGAAGGGGAGGAAAAAAAGGGGAGGGAGGAAAAAAAAAAGAAGGAAAAAAAGAAGAAGGGGAAGAAAAAAGGAGGAGAAAAGGGTGGAAAAAGGAGAGAAAAGGGGGGAAAGAGAAAAAAAAATAAAGAAGTAAAAAAGGGTAAATGAAGGAAAGGAGAGAAGGGGAGGGGAGAATAAGGGCGGGACGGAATAGGAAAAAAAAGGGGGGGAAAAGGGGGGAGGGGGGAGAATCGGGGACCAGGGGGGGCCTGCCCCCGGGGAGGGGAAAGATGCCCGGAGGGGGGGGGGGGCCCCCCTCCTCCCCCCCCCCTTCGCTTTCCCTCCCCCCTTTCCCGCTCCTTTTTCCCCCCTTTTTCCTCTTTTTTCTTTCCCTTTTTTTTCCCCCCTTTTCTTTTCTTTTTCCCTTTTTTTCCCCCTCTTTTTTTTTTTTTCCTTCCTTTTTCTCCTTCATTTTTCCCCTTTCCCTTCCTTTCCCCCCCCCTTTTTCCTTTTCATTTTCCTTTTTTTTTTTCCTTTCTTTTCCTTCTTCCCTTTCCTTCCCCCTTTCCCCCTGCTTTTCCCCTCCTATCCCCTTTTCCCCTTTTCCTTTTCCCTTAAATTTTCTTCCTTCTCCCCTTTTTTTTTTTCCCTCCCTTCGCCCCCCCCGCCTTTCCCCTTTTTTTCCCCCTTACCCCTCCATCCCGTTTTTTTTTCCCTCTCCGCCACCCTTTTTCGCTTTTCTTTTTCTCCCCCTTTCCCCTTTTTCTTTTTTCCCTTTTTTTCCCCCCTCCCGGGTTTTTCCCTCCCTTTCCTTTTTTTTTTTTTTCCTCCTCCCCTTTTTTTTCCCCCCCCCCTTTTGTTTTTCCCTCACCTTTTTTTTCCTCCTCCTCCTCTTTTTTTTCCCTCCCCCCCTCCTCCCCCCCTTTTTTTTTCCCTCCTCCCCCTTTCCTCCTCCCCCTCCCCCCAAACTTTCTCCTTTTTCTCACCCCCGAAGGAAATCGGGGACGGATGGCAGTCGGGAAAAAAACCCGGGGGAAACCCACCCGCGATAACGAAATAGTTAAAAAAAGCTTCACTTTGCTGCGTGCGATGCGATTTCTCTTCCACGTGTTCTTGCTTCCTCTTCTTTTTCTTCGTTTTTTTTATGTTGAGGTTCTCCATGGTGGATTTTTATGTCATTGTTGCTAATTGCTTTTCTCTTTTTTTCTTCCGCAGGTAAGAATTGCGGTCCGTTCTTTCTCGCATGGTGAGACTCGCACGGATCAGCGAAGTAGCAGGTGCGTGCGTGCGTGCGTGCGTGCAGGTAAGTCGCCTTGGCCTCCGGCTCCTGTGCTTGTATTCTGGGCAACAACTGCGGGGGAATTCCTTCGTGTCGGCAGGTAAGTGCTTGATGACTGGTTGGGGACCTTGGGGCCGCAGGGAGGACGGTGGGGGTTGTTTATCCAGTTGGGGACTGTAATTGTTTATCCATTTGCCTTTTTTATTTCTCTGTCTCTTTATTAGAATCGTTTTTATCTATTTGTCTTTTTATTTCTGTTTTTTTATTAGAATCGTTTGTATCTATTTGTCTTTTTATTTCTGTTTTTTTATTAGAATCGTTTGTATCTATTTGCCTTTTTTATTTCTCTGTTTCTTTATTAGATTCGTTTTTATCAGTTTGTCTTTTTATTTTTCTGTTTCTTTATTATAATCGCTTTTTATCTATTTGCCTTTTTATTTTTCTGTTTCTTTATTAAAATCGTTTTTTTATCTATTTGTCTTTTTATTTTTCTGTTTCTTTATTAGAATCGTTTTTATCTATTTGCCTTTTTTATTTCTCTGTTTCTTTATTATAGGCGTTATTTTTCGCTGTTGTTGTTCATGTTGGGAAGGGAGAGGGGACGGCATTGAGGTCACTGATAATGAAGATACTGTGTGCTTTCATGTGCGTGTGGAAGTTGCGTGTGGATTTGTTTATCCGAGCAGCTCTTCGATCACGGCGATTATCCTCAATATATCCTGTGTGTGTTTCTTTTTCTTCTTCTTCTTCTTTTGTTCGCATTTATTTTTAACGAGGTAGAGAAGCAAGGAGGTTCGGAGATAGAGATAGAGACAGAGAGAGATAGAGATAACAAAAGAGAGAAAAAGCGAGAAAGTTGGGGAGAGGACGGGGTTCGAGAACAACTCCCCCCTCCCCCCCCCTGTTCAAAAAGCGACAGTAAAGAGATGGTGATGACGATATATGATAACGCGGAGACAAAAGGCCTCACCAATCGCGCCGCATTTTCACTTTTCTCGCTCTACTTAAAAAAAGAGAGACAAGAGAGAGAGAGAGAGAGAGAGAGAGAGAGAGAGAGAGAGAGAGAGAGAGAGAGAGAGAGAGAGAGAGAGAGAGAGAGAGACAGAGAGAGTGGGAGACAGAGAGAGAGAGAGAGAGAGAGAGAGAGAGAGAGAGAGAGAGAGAGAGAGAGAGAGAGAGAGAGAGAGAGAGAGAGAGAGAGAGAGAGAGAGAGAAGGAAAAGAGTCCACGCATACAAATGGGTCTTTCAGATCTTATCGTGTGTTATCATAAGGGACGGAAAGAGAGAGAGAGGGAGGGAGGGAGGGAGGGACGGGGAGGGGGAGATTGGAAGTGGGACGTGAGGGAGGGAGGGAGAGAAAGAAAAGGAAAAGGAGAGAGGAGAAGAGAATGTATGAATAAGTAAAAAGAATATGGGGGAGGCAGAGAGAGAAAGAGAGACAAAGATAAATGAATAAGAGAGGGAGAAAGGAAAAGAAAAAGGGAGAGAAGAAGACAAAACGAAGGAAGGAAATAAAGGAATGATAAAAAGAGGAGGAGAGAAGAGACGGTCGGGAATCAAGAAGGGGAGGAGAGGAGGCAGTAGGGGTAGGAGGGGGCGGGGGGGGTGTAGTAGGATCAGGACTGCATATCCTATTACTTACAGATGAGAGCATAAGTTTATATTTTGCAGTTGTGTAAAGCCTCGAGCGAGTGGGCGCGAGGATGCGGGCGGGCGGCAGCGGGGGCGGGGGCGCGGGTGGGGGCGGGGTTGTCTCGATCTGTTTAGTCCGTTTGGCCCGTGCCTGATTTTCCTCCTCTGGGGTGTGGGTGCGATCTGTGTATATTGTGATCTATGATTTTTCTATTTATTTATATATTTATTTTGGTATTGTTTCATTGTTTGTTTTTGTCGTTATTGTATGTTTTTTGTTGCAGGGATGTCGTTATCGTCTTTATTATCAAAATCATTATCATCATTATCATTTCCATCGTGCATTCTCTTCGTGTTTTCTTTTCCGCGTTTCTGGTTATTTGTTTTTGTCGTTATTGTGCTTGTTTTTGGTACGAGTGTCGTTAACGTCTTTATTATCAAAATCATTATCATCGTCATTATCATCATTATCATTTCCATCGTATATTCTCTTCGTCTTTTTCTTTTCCGCGTTTCTGGTCGTCGCCGCCGCCACGCCCCTTTTATCCTTATTCTCATTTTTCCCCGCCAGATAAGCCCGTCTCTCGTCTCGTTGCTCCGTGAGGTCAGAGGGCGCTGCTGTCGTTGAGGTCACGGGTGTTCTTGGTGCCAGACTGATATTTTTTCGTTTTTTTAGGTTTTTGTCCTTTATTTCCTTTTTTATTCGTGTTTCATTGTTGTCTTTTATCGTCGGTGGGGGGTTTGGTGCCAGAGACCGTGATATTTTCCCCCCTTCTTTGTTCTTTATTTCCCTTTTTATTCGTTTTTATTCGTTCACTGTTGTCTTTTACCGTCGATGGGGTGGGTAAGGAGGGGGGGGTACGTCGCTCGCTGAGCTGTGTTTTCAGTATAAGCAGTGTATTTTTTTCCTATTTTTTCATCTTTATTTTTCAGGAATTTTTTCGAGTTTGCGGCTGACCGAACGATCAGAGGGGAAGGATTTTTTTTTTTCTTTTTCTTTGCTTGTTCTGTCTTCTTCGTCGCCCTTATCTTCCTCTCTCTCCTCTTTCCCTCTCTTTTATTCTATTTTCTCCTCCTCCCTCTTCCTTCTCTGTCTCCTCCTCTCTCGCTCTTTCCCTTCTGTTCCTCCACTAATCTTCCCCTTCCCTGCCTTCCCTATCTCCACTTCCTTCCCTTCCTTCCCCTCCTTCCCTCCCCTTCTATTCTCCACTTCCTTCCCCTCCCTCCCTTTCTCTATCTCTACTTCCCTTCCCTTCCCTCCCCCCTCCCCCTCCCTCCCCTCCCCCTCCCTCCCCTCCCCCTCCCTCCCTCCCTCCCTCCCTCCCTCCCTCCCCTCCCACTCTCCATCTCTCCCTCCCTCCCTCCCTCCCTCTCTCCCTCCCTCCCTCTCTCTCCCTCTCTCTCCCTCCCTCTCCCTCCCTCCCTCCCTCCCTCCCTCCCTCCCTCCCTCCCTCCCTCCCACCCTCTCTCTCTCTCTCTCTCTCTCTCTCTCTCTCTCTCTCTCTCTCTCTCTCTCTCTCTCTCTCTCTCTCTCTCTCTCTCTCTATCTCTCTATTCCCTCTATCTCTATCTCTCTATCTATCTCTCTATCTATTATCTCTCTATCTCTCTCTCTATCTCCATCTCTCGCTATCTCTCTCTCTCTGTATCTATTATCTCTCTATCTCCATCTCTCGCTCTCGCTCTTTCTCTCTCTCTCTCTCTCTCTCTCTCTCTCTCTCTCTCTCTCTCTCTCTCTCTCTCTCTCTCTCTCTGTCTCTCTCTCTCTCTCTCTCTCTCTCTCTCTCTCTCTCTCTCTCTCTCCTCTCTCTCTCTCTCTCTCTCTCTCTCTCCCTCCCTCCCTCCCTTCCTCCCCCTCTCTCTCTCCCTCCCTCCCTCCCTCCCCCGGTTCGTTGCCATGGACCAGTGTTGCAACTTGGTCTCGTTGCACACCTTGAGCGGCACCGGTCCGTTAGGCAATGGGGAGGGACCTTCGCTTTTTTCGCTTCATTCTTTTTTTCCTTCCTTATTTTCCTTATCCTATTTCCCCTTTTTTCTTCCTACTTTTGTTTTGCTTCCTTTGCTTCTTTTTCTTCTTCTTCTTCCTTCACCTCTTCACCTTTTTCTCTTCCTCCTCCTTCTTCTCCCATTTCTTTCCTTTCTTCTTCTCTGCTTCGTCATCACCGTCATCTTTTTCTCCTCTTCCATTTTCTTCAACAATTATTATTTTCCTATTCTTTCCGTCTTTTCTCCAGCTTTCTTGTCGATTGTCTGTTGTGACGGCTTTGTTGTCGTGTTTGTGTTGGTCACTTATCTGTTATCCTCTTATTTTTAGTCTGTTTGCAAAGCCTTGTTGTCTCTTCGATGTCTGTTTGGTCTTTGTTGATCTTGCGTTGTATTTATTTATTTAATTTATATTCATTTTTATTTATTGGTTTATTTATCTATTTTTTTTTATTTGTGTGTGTGTGTGTGTATTTGTCTGTCTGTCTGAGGTGTGTGTATGTCTGTGTCTGTGTGTGAGTGTGTTTGTCTGTCTGTCTGTCTGTCTAAGGTGTGTGTATGTCTGTGTGTTTTTGTCTGTCTGTCTGGGTCTTGGAGGCGGGCGTTGATGCCATCGTCTCCGTGGGCGTTTTTTTTTCTCCGGCGTTGCCCACTGCGCCAGAGACGCGTGTTTTTGTCGCCGTTCTTTTTTCTTCTATTTTTGCGAACTGTCGTAAAAGAGCGGGATAGGGAGATGATGGCGAACGGAGGAGGGGGAGAGAAAGAAAGAATGAGAAGGAGAAACGGAAAAGGGAGGAAATAGATGATGGCAGTAAAGAAAAGAATTGATGATGATAGTAATAACGGCGATGATGGCCATAACAAATGATAAATAGAGGGATGGAGCCTCCGAGAAGAGAGGAGCACGAGGCCTTGTTCCCCGGCCATTGCGGAATTCTCGCTTCTTCTCTCCTTCTTTTCCTCTCTCCTTCACTCCCTGTCTTCCTCTTTTCCTCTCTCCTTCTCTCCCTTTCTCCCTCTTTTCTTCTCTCCCACTCTTCCTCTTTTCCTTTCTCTTTCTCTCTTCCTCTTTTCATCTCTCCTTCTCTCCCTCTTTTCCTCTCTCCTTCTCTCCCTCTCTTCCTCTTTTCTTTTCTCCCTCTCTTCCTCTTTTCTTTTCTCTTTCTCTCCCTCTTCCTCTTCCTATCCATCATTCCCATTCATCTTCATTCAATCTACTCTTCCTCTTGCCCTTCGCTGAAGGAGGAAGGGCGGCGGTCCTTCTATAGAAAGCGGGGAGAAGGGAGGAAGATGTTGAATAGGATGGAGGGGGGAGGGAAGAAAGGAGGAGGGGGAGAGAGGTGGGAAGGAAGGAGGAGGGGGAGGGAGGTGGGAAGGAAGGAGGAGGGGGAGAGGGGTGGGAAGGAGGGAAGCTGAGGAAGAGAGGAGGAGGGGGTGAGGGAGAGGGAAGGAGGAGGAGGAGAGGGGGGTAAAAGAGAAGGGGGTCGGAGGAGGGGGAAGGTGTTAAGTGGGCAGGTATGAGGCGAGTCCGGATGGTCGAGATTTCGTGAGATGACGAAATGGGCGATAAAACTGATCGCTGGTAACCCTTCGGGCCCTTCCACTCGGCCGTCCATCCGTCCTCCCTCTTTATTTCTTATTGTCCTCGTCTGCCCTTCCTCCCCTTCCACTTCCTCTCTCTTTCTCTCTCTTTATCCGCGTTCTCTTCAGGTGTGTATCTTTGTGTGAGAACGGTCTATTCGTAACAGTCTATTTATCTATCTGCCCATCGCCCCAAGCATCTCCCCATTCCTTCCTCTCTTCCCTTCCGGTCTCCTATCGTCTTACGTCTTATTTCCGCAGCTTCTCTCGCCTCCTCTCTCTCGCTTCCCCTCTCCCCCTTTCTCTCCTTTTCTTCCTCCCTTCCTCTCTTGCTTCACAGAGTTCCAGGCCATTGGAACTTAGCGCCGTGCGTGGTGTTGGGTCGAGAGACGGACGGCGATAGGGAGGGAGAGGGAGAGGGTAAGGGAGAGGCAGAGAGAGAGGGCAAGGGAGAGGGAGAGAGAGAGGGTAAGGGAGAGGCAGAGAGAGAGGGCAAGGGAGAGGCAGAGAGAGAGGGCAAGGGAGAGGTAGAGAGAGGGGGTAAGGGAGAGGGAGAGAGAAAGGGTAAGGGAGAGGGAGAGAGAGAGGGTAAGGGAGAGGGAGAGAAGAGCTTCAGTGTTGGTTGGTCCGACTTTGCGAGTGGGTACTGGATCGCGCTCCTGGTCCTTCGGTGGGCGTGTGGGCGGCGGATGGTTTTGTTAGAGTTGGGTGTTAGTGTCTCCCGTATCCCTGCAGAGGGAAGCGCTGTGTTTTGCGTGTGTCGTGAAGCAGGAGTTACGTTTAAGATTTTATTTTTTTTCTCGCCACGTGCGGCTGCGCGTGGAACGAGAGGAAGGGAATAACAGCAGACGGGACAGCGTGGAGATGAAGCGCAGCCGCCGGCCGGAGTCGCGTCGCGGAGTGAGCGAGCGACCCCGCCTCGGCCGGCCAGGTACGCACCAGCATCATGCACGCACACATGCACGCACACGCACATGTACATGTACACCTTAAAAGAAAACGGGAAGCCACAGTTATCTCTCTGCCTTGACGAAGACGATGCTGCTGCTGATGGGACTGCGTTTATCTCGGCCGCCCCGCGCCTCCCGCGCGCCCAGGCTGGAACTGGCGGCGGCGGGAGGAAGGGGCGGCTTGTAGTTGGGTCCCCGGTGGATGGGCGGGCGCGGGTAGGCCTAGGGCAGTCCGTAAGGGGAGGGAGGGCTGGAAGAGGGGGGGTGATGGAGGGTCTGGAGTAGGAGGAGTGACGGGGAGGGAGAAGGAAGGAGGGAAGAGGAGGGGGAGGAAGTAGGAGGGATAGAGTGAGGAGAGAGGAGGCGAAGAGAGCAGCGCGGAGGAGTCGGCTCCCACACCTGTTCCTCCCAAGGCGCATCTGGATGTCCCGACGCGCTCGCGCGCTCGCACGAGGAGCCCTGTCGATGTGCATGCGCCCCTCTTGCATGCGGATTGAGGGGCACGTCCCAGAAACAGGCCTCGTGGGTATGACGTGATGAGGCAGTTAATGGCCGAAGAGACAATGGCTGTTACCACATCGCTGCAGTTTCTTTAAGTTTATTTTTATTTCTATTTGGCGTTTCTTTCCCCCAGTTTCCCAACATGCGCTCTCGCCGCGGGGCATTTTATTTAATTATTCATTTTTTCCTGGCCCGTTGTCATGTGCTGCCACGGCATTGTTTCCTCTTTGGTGCTTTTGTTCTTCGCTTATGGGCCCCGGCGGGTGGCTTCGAATCGGCGGACAAAACAAGGCTTTTCAATCCTGTTGCTTCATCCTCTCTCCTCCTTCCCTTCCTCTTCTCCATCCTTCTCTATCTCCATTTCCTTCTCGTTCTCCAGTTCCTTCTCCCTCTCGACCCCCTCCTTCCCCTCCCGTGTCAGTCTCTTCCTCTTCCTCCTCCTTCGCTTCTCCTCAGGCGGATGATACAATCTAATCCGTGTTCGCTTGACCTCTGCGACCTGGCTTCTGACCTGTGCCAGGGAGAAGGGGGAGGGGGGGGTAGATGTGTAATTGCACGTGCGAATGCTTGGCTGTGTCGGATTTCTTTTTCGTGTGACACCGTTTTAATCTTTTTTTCTTTCTTTCTTTCTTTTATCAGGTTTAATCCTCTTTCCTCCGGAGATCGGATTTCGATCTATTTTTCGTCTGAATTTTATCTGTCTATCCATTTTCTTCTCCGTCCAGTATCTTTATATCCATCTTCCTCTCTGTCCAGTATTTTTTGTATCCATCTATCCATCTTCCTCTCTGCCCAGTATCTTTGTATCCACTTTTGTATCCATCTATCCATCTTCCTCTCTGTCCAGTATCTTTGTATCCACTTTTGTATCCATCTATCCATCTTCCTCTCTCTCCAGTATCTTTGTATCCATCTATCCATCTTCCTCTCTGTCCAGTATTTTTGCATGCATCTTCGTATCCATCTATCCATCTTCCTCTCTCTCCAGTATCTTTGTATCCATCTATCCATCTTCCTCTCTGTCCAGTATTTTTGCATGCATCTTCGTATCCATCTATCCATCGTCCTCTCCCTCCGCGATAGATAGTAAGAAGCCCCCAAGTTCCTCGGCGACGCCAGAGCCCCCCGCCTTGACCTAGAACGCGCCGGCCGGACAGGTCGCTCGAGGGGCCCCAAGTATGGCAGCAGGAGGTGGGCGGGGGGCGGGGGGAGGGTCGAATGGTACTCTGTGTGACTGTCTGTCTGTATGGCGTCTTTGCTTTTTCGTTTTATGTCTTTTTCCTTGCTTTTGATTTTTTTTTCTCTTGATATATATGTATGTAGGTATGTATCTCACTTTCTTTCCCTCATGCCTCTCCCTCTCTCCCTCCCTCCCTCCATCTCTCTCTCTCTCTCTCTCTCCCTCCCTCTCTCTCTCTCTCTCTCTCCTCTCTCTCTCCTCTCCTCTCCCTCCTCCCTCACCCTCTCTCCTCTCCCCTCTCCCTCTCCCTCTCTCCCTCTCCCTCTCCCTCTCTCCTCTCCCTCTCCTCTCCCTCTCCCTCCCTCCCTCTCCCTCTCCTCCCTCTCCCTCTCTCCCTCCCTCCCTCTCCTCCTCCCCCTTCCCCTTCCCCTCGCCCCTTCTTCCCTCCTTCCTCCCTCGCTCCCCGTGGATCCTCCGAGAAGATTCCCTCCCGAGTGAATCCGAAATGAGGCGAGTGAAAGTTCCAATTTCCTTCGGCGCCGACGGATTGCCTCCGGATATTTGATGAATGGCCCTCTCGCCTTCATTCATAATTTCGAAACCTCGGGAAACGCGTTGCTACTCCGAGAGTGGTCCGGGGTCACGGGTGGAGACTCGGGGTCACGTAGGGTCACTCGGTTGTGTTTGAGCAGCTGTTGGAGGGGCTTCGCTGTCGGGGTTCCTCCACTCCGCTTGCTCTGGTTGGCGGTTGGTGTTTACCTTGACAGACTCGCATTTTTTTCGCGTTCGGGCTCGTTTATTTTTGCGTTGTCTGATGCCCTGCTTTTCTCGATTGAATATTTAGAAGTGCTGACCAAAAACAACAACAATAAAGGGCTGTAGTGTCGTTTGCCGCGTGGAAATTGACGTGAAAGTAAGCCGCAGCCTCTCCAGCCTCCGCCGCCGCCGCTGGGAGTCGCCGCAATCCACGCGCTGTCTGGCTTAAATGTCATTGGGAAATTTTTAATTGTTCTGATTTTTTTTGAACGCGGAAGCTCTTGTCATCTAAAACGTTTGAGTGTGTATTTGTTTGTGTTTTCCTAATGTGTCAATCTAAAACGTTTGAGGATGTATTTGTTTGTGGTTTCCTAATGCTTCCATGCTTGTCACACATGGCCATGGGGTGCGCAACACTCATGCTTTCGGTCCACATGTCCATCTATTTTTTTTTCTTGTATAACGACACGCAGTTTACAAAGGAAGAGGCGGAACTTCCCACGCAGAATGTGTCTCTGCCTCTCCCCGCTAAACTGCGCTCCTCTCCAAACGAGATTCAGGAAGAGAAGCGCGTATGTCCCTTGATATAACATTCCCTTGATATAACATTCCCGTTTTTGAAGTTCAGAGAAGAATGTGTCCGATTTTCGAAGGACGGTTAGGCATCCATTAATTGTCGGTGAGAATCTGCTCTCCCGGGAAAGTGCGCCCCCCCCCCCTTCGCTCCTACCCCTCCCCTCCCCCCTTATTTCTAGGGCACCACCCCCTCTTCCAACCCGGCGGGAAATTCGTAATAAATTTTGATGAAAGAGAAAGACAGACAAATAGCAGGTTTAGAGGGGGAGTGGAGGAGGGGTGGTGATGGGCAGGAGAGGGGGGGCGGCTGGAGAGGGAGTGCTGGGGTTTGTTTACATGGTTACAGGTGGTGTTTGGTGTTGACAGGGTGAGGGGGAGAGGAGGAGGGAGGGAGGGGTGGAAGGGAATGCAAATTTAGGGGAAGAGGAGAGAGGAGAGGAGGGGGAGGGGGGGAAGGTAGTTTACTGGCATGCGGGTGGCATGGGTATGGGTATGGGTAAGGGGTAGGTAGGCCTGTAAGGTAGGGGGGGCATGTGGGTTTGAGGGCAGACGGAGGCGTTCCTCTACAATTTTGTTTACGTATTGACAGATCTGACGCGCGTGCCTTTTTTGTATTTAGGTAGAGAAATGGGCGGGGTCTAAGGTAACGAAGAGAGGGAGGGGGGGGGGGCACACAACTAATAACTTTAAGGAGAAATTCGTTCAGTGACAACTCCAGGAAGAAGGGAAGTAAATCGGACCGATTTTTACAAGAAGTATCTGTTTGTGATGATTATTTGGGGTCCCGCTGCTCTGTTCGATTAAGCCTCCCTCGGTCGCGATCATCATCATCATATCTCTCTCTCTCTCTCTCTCTCTCTCTCTCTCTCTCTCTCTCTCTCTCTCTCTCTCTCTCTCTCTCTCTCTCTCTCTCTCTCCTCTCCCTCCTCCCTCTCCTCTCCCTCTCCCTCTCCTCTCCCTTCTCCCCTCCCTCTCCCTCTCCCCTCCCTCTCCCTTCTCCCTCTCCCTCTCCCTCCGCCTCCCCCCCCCCACAGGAGCCCGAACAGGAAGGCGAGAATCACGTCTCAGGATATTACGTGGCCGCGGCTGGGGTCGTAAAGGCGGTTTGTTACGTCGCCTTTTGATTCGGGTAAGCCGCTGGGGGACGTGACAGATCCCCCGTCCCCATATCCCCCCCTCCTCCCTCTCCCCTTGCCATACCACTTTGCCCCTTCTCAGTACCCCTTAACCTTTTATTCCTCCTCCCCCCCCCTCTCCCTCGCCATACCACTGCCCCTTCTGAGAAACCCTTAACCTTTTTTTTATCCAATCCCTGTCCCCTCTCCTCTACCCTTCCCTCCCCTCCCTCCCCAGATCGCCCCCACATCTCTATTCGCAGATTTCCTCCCCCTTGTCTCCTCCTCCCTTCTGTCTTCTCTTCTCTCTCTCCTCTTCACTTCTCTCCCCCTTCCCTCTCTCCTCTTCCATTCACTCCCCCATCCCTTCATCCAGACCCTCAACCCTACCCTTTTCCCTGTAGGCCCTCCCCCCTCTCCCCTTCCCTTCCCTCTCCTCTTCTCTTCCCTCCCCCCTTACTCCCGCACCATCCCCCTCCCCCTGCTGTTTCCTTCCCCTCTTCTCTTCCTGTACTTCTTCTCTGCCCTTGCTCATTTCCAGTATTTATTTCCAACATTATTTTTTTCGTCTGTATTCTTGTGTTTAGTTTACGTGAAGTACAGGTGCCATTTCGTATGAAATGGTAAAGGGAAATGAAAGACGTGTCAGAGGTACTTGCAGAGAGAAGAAAGGGAAAGAGGGGTAGATGGCGAGAGAAAAGGGGAAAGAACAGGCAGAAAGAGGAAGAGGAGTAGTAGGAGGAGGAGAGGGGGAGGAGGAGAAGTAGAAAGTAGGAGGAATAAACAAAGGTAAAGATCGTATCATTTTGTGATGATTATTGTAATTACGATAAGAAAATGAGATTAGGAATGAGGATAGAGGCAAGAGAGGAATGGGATGTTTGGAACTAAGAGAAAAAAAAGTGAATATTAAAGGAAAAGTTGATGATAAGGACAACGATACCGATGATGATGGTAAATGAGAAGCGGATGAATAGGACAGAAATGATAATGATTATGTGTTTTGATTATCTTAATGACGATAATAATACGAAATGGAAGAAAAAAGGGAATGAAGACGGAGAAGAGGACGAGGAACAAGGCAACGGGTACAAGAAAAAAAATAAATAAAAAGACAGATTAAGAGTAAAAGGAACAAACTTCCGAATAAGACTACGAGAAATAGGAAGAAAGAGATAGCTTCCCCGCCGCCTCCGCCGCCGCCTCCGCCTCCGCCGCCGCCTCCGCCTCCCAGCCCAGCCACAACACGCCCCAAGGCTGCGGATCTGAGGCCCGGCCGCTGCAAGGAACCAGAGTAAATAATAACACGAGAGAACGACCTTGGAGTAGTAGGGGGTGGGGTGGTAGGGGAAGGGAGGGGGGACGGAGAGGTTGGGGGTAGGGCAGGGGGCGAGGGGTTGGTGGGGGGTGCGTGGGTAAGGGGTAGGCGCGGAGATGCAAGAAAGGATGTGTGGATACTCTCTGTGCGCTGGCTCGGGTCGCTGGGGAGAAGGGAGGAGGTGGGAAGGGGGAAGGGTGGGGGTGGGAAAGAGGAGGGGGAGGGGAGGGTGGGGGGTGGAAAGAGGAGGGGAGGGGAGGGTGGGGGTGGAAGAGGAGGGGAGGGGGAAGGGTGGGGGTGGAAGAGGAGAAGGGAAGGGGTGGGGAGGAAGAGGAGAAAGGGGAAGGGTGGGGAGTGGAAGAGGAGGGAGGGGAGGGTGGGGGGTGGGAGGAGGAGGAGGAGGGGAGAAGGGTGAGGGTGGAAGAGAGGAGGGGAGGGGGGGAAGAGTAGGGGAGGGGAGAAGGGTGGGGGTGGAAGAGGAGGGGGTGGAAGAGGAGGGGAGGGAGAGAAGGGTGGGGGTGGTGAAAGAGGGAGCAGGGGGGGTGAGGGTGGCGAGGGAGGGATGACTTTTCCCATGGCGGGGGTGTGGCTCGGTTACGACATGTTTTCCTCTTTTTGTCGTTAGTGCTTTGTTTTTCTTGTTCTCTTTTATATTTTTTATTATCGTTAGTGCTTTGTATTTCTCATTTTTTATATTTTTTTATTAATGTGGATGATGTTACCATTGTGTGTGTATGTGTGTGTGTATGTGTGTATGTGTGTATGTGTGTATGTGTGTATGTGTGTGTGTGTGTGTGTGTGTGTGTGTGTGTGGGAGAGAGAGAGAGAGAGAGAGAGAGAGAGAGAGAGAGAGAGAGAGTGAAAGTGTGAGAGAGAGAGTGAGTGTGAGTGTGTGTGTGTGTGTGTGTGTGTGTGTGTGTGTGTGTGTGTGTGTGTGTGTGTGTGTGTGTGTGTGTGTGTGTGTGTGTGAGTGAGTGAGTGAGTGAGTGAGAGAGGATCATTGGGTCTGTCCATCCCCCTTTCTCTTTTTATCTGTCTAGCCTATTTTCAACATGCTCTTGCTACATACTTTAACACTAATTTGTTTCAATTTATATATATTACATGATTTTGTATCTTATTTTATATACCGTTATTGGATAGTCGTGGCGGGTGACAGATAGAATATATTGAACAGATATGTCGCAGATTTTACACTGAACAGAATGTCGCAGAGTTTATATTGGGCAGAATATGTTGCAGAATTTATCTGGAACAAAATATGTTGCAGAATATATTTGAATATATTTTCTCGCTTACATAACTGCATCCATTTTTTTTTCTTCTAAAGTCTGTTTTCGCAAGTGATAGTTTTGCGTTTTCTTCCACTCGTGTTTATGTATTTTGTTTCTTTCTTTGTCCAAGCACCAGGCGTCTCGTGTGGCTGTCTTCGTTGCTTGCTTTGCCCCGCGAGCAAGTAACTTTTGTGTGGGAGAGACGAAAAAGTGTGTATTGGTGTGTGTGTGTGTGGGGGGGGGAGGGGTGTATTTGTGTGTGTGTGTGTGTGTGTATTGGTGTGTGTGTGTATTGGTATGTGGGGGTGTATTGGTGTGCGTGTGTGGGTGTATTTGGTGTGTGTGTGGGGTGGGATGGGGGTGTATTGGTGTGTGGGGTGGGGTGGGGGGTGTATTGGTGTGTGTGTGTATGTGTGTGTGTGTGTGTTGGTGCGTGGGTGGGTGTATGGGTGTGGGTGCAAGTGTGCGTGTGTGTGGGTGTGTGTGTGGGTGTGTGTGTGTGTGTTGGTGTGTGGGTGGGTGTGTATGGGTGTGGGTGCGGGTGCATGGGTGTGTGTGGGTGTGTGTGTGAGCGTGAGCGTGTGTAACTATGTGTGCAAGTGTGTGTGTGTGTGTGTGTGTGTGTGTGTGTGTGTGTGCGCGCATGAGTGAGTGAGTGTTCTGAGTACATGCAATTGTGTACTCAGATATTGTGAGTGAATAAGTGAGTGAGTGCGCGTGTCTGTGTGCGCGTAAGTGTGCACGAGTGAGAGAGTTCTGTGTACGTGCATTATCGTTTTTAGTCGTGCCTTGCGAGTCGCCTCGGGGCTTAACCTATTTTTTACGGTCTCAAATGTTAAAAATAGAAAGGGAAGAGAAACTCTGAGAAATTTAGGCCTACAGGCGATGCGAAGCTTGTACTAATACGCGTGTGCGCGTGAGCCTGCGCGAACGTGCTTGTGTGCGTGTGAGCCTATGTGAATGTCTGTGCTTGTGACCCTGTGTGAGCGTGCTTGTGCGTGTGTGCGTGCATCGGCGTGCATGTTGCGGGCATCGGACAAGGGTGCCCTGGTCGAGGGTACTTACCGCCTTGTGGGAGAGAGAGTCTATCCAGGGCACAAAGGTCGGGGTTATTTGAGAGGAGGAAGAAAGGGAGCAGAATGATGAAGAGGAGGAGGAGGAGAATGATGAGAGGATGAAGAAGAGGAGGAGAATGATGAGAGGATGAAGAAGGAGGAGAAGAAGGGGAAGAATGAGAATGAGAAGCGTAAGGGGAAGGGGAAGGGGAAAGGGAAAGGACGAAGAGCGGGGGTCTGCGAGGAGGGGCCGCGTACCCCCATCACGCGAAGTGGAAGGGGTGATGGGCGGGGTCGAGGGCTCAGCGTTCGCTAAACTGGCCGCATTGGTCCCGCATGGAAGGGAGGGAAGAGGAACAGATGAGAGTAATAGAGTAAGACTCGGAGAGCCATAAGGGGCGAGGGCGATAAGCGGTCACAGATGAGGAAGAAGCGAGAGGAGGTTCAGCGGGCCAGGGGACGCGGCCAGATCCGGCAAGGGTCAGCGTACATGCGCGCGCGTGCGTACGTCGGGTTCAGAAGTGACCGGCGGTCGGCGCGGGGATTGGAATTAGAGCCTGCCTGCTGGTTTGTGCGGCCGTGACTGCGGAGGAGGGGGCTCTGTCGCCTTAAACGGGTTACTTATTGTTGTTATAGGGATGGGGAATTCTCTCTCCTCTCTTTTCCTTTTGATTTTCTTACGTGGGCAGAAGCGTGATGCGAAGAACGATGCCAGACTTGTTTTTGTTTTTTTCCTGCTTCTCGCCTTTTTCGTGTAAACGGGATGCCATGCGGGATGCCATACACCGTTTCGGATTTGACATATTGAGATTGCGTGTCCGTAAACTGAACACTTTTTTTTTTTGAAGGGCAGTTTCCACGAAGCAGTGTGCCCACGAAATAATGTGCAGTTATACCGTAAAAGGCTTCGTCATACGTATGAACATACACATCAGCGCCGGCCTCTTGATGTAGCCTCTTCTCTCATAAGATAAGATCTAACGATACTTTGATTATTCAGCCTCCAGGAAAATGCATCAAGTGCCGTTGCAATCGAACCCTCTTGCACTTCTCGAATCCCGATGAGCAACGCGCTTGTTAAACACTGCCGTAATTACTCCCAAAAAAACAAACAAACATTTAAACGAATAAACACCACTGGAAGAAGAGAGAGACTCGTTCTGCGCCAGTGTCACGCGGCGGCGGTGACGTCATGAGGCCCGCCGTTGAGCGACCGCCGGGCGAGCGCGGCCGGATAAGGAGCCTGCAATTACGGGCGGTCATCTGCGCGCGTCGGCGTTATCCGTCCCGTTCGTCTGTCTGTCTGTCTGTCTGTCGCTTAGATATTTAGCTTTCGTCTCGGTTGCTTTCCGCGCGTATTTCCATCTTTTGTCCCTTGTTTTTTTATTATCTGTTATTATTATTATATTTTTTGATGAAGTGGGGTTGGTCCTGTCTGTCTGTCTGTCTCTGTTTCTATCCCTCCTCTTTTCCCTCTATTCTCCTTTTCCCTCTATTCTCCCCTCGTCCACCTGTACTCTCCCCTCTTTTCCTTCTGCTCTCTCCTAGCCCTCCCCCTCCCCCCTTCCCCCCTTTCCCCTCCCACTCTTTCCCCGAATGCCACCCATCCATCCTTTTCCTTTCTCTGAACGTACGCTTTCGGTTAGAACCGGGTAACTCTTCCCCCTCCCCCCCTCCCACCCCTCTCCCCCCGCAGTTAATCAGTTACTCATCCGTCGAGAGGCTTTCCCAGAATGACAGTTTTCCTCGAAGCCTTTGCTTGTTGTCGACTCCCGTTGCGTAACGATCAGCTGATGATGATGATGATGATGTCATGGATTTTTCGGTGACGTCATGGTATACGTCATCGTTGTAGGCTTCGAGGGGGGGGGCGAGTGGGCTGGGTCGTGGATCTCGCTCGCTTGGCTTTTGCTTGGATTTTTGTCTTTATTTTTTTGTCTATTTTTTCTAGCTTTTCGTTGCGATTTTTTTTCTTTTCTTTTTTTCTTGAATTCTTCTGTCTGTTATTTCGCGTTTTTTTTCCTTCTCTGTCACGTATTCATTCCCATTATCGTTAAATTCTCTCTTTGCTTTTCTTGGTCTTGCTCGATCTTGGTTTGGCCCCATTCGCCTCTCTCGCCTCCTCTTCTCCTCTCTTCTTTCCTTCTTCAATTTCTCTCCTCTTTTCCACTCTCTCCTCCTCCTCCCCTCCCTTCCCTTTCTTTCATACTCTCCTCTCCTCTCCTTTCTTCTCTCTCTCTTCTTCTCCTCCTCTCCTCTCTTCTCCTTTCTTCTCTCTCTCTTTTCCTTTGTTCTCTCTCTTCCTCTCCTCTCCTATCTATTCCCCTTCCTCGTCCTTGTAGACTTATCATCCGCCTCTTTTATTATTCAACTCCGTTCTTGGTCTTCCCTTTCTTTTCCTACTTTCACTTCCTCCGCTGATCGTCCTCTTCCCTCCCTCTCCCACTTTTCTACTCCCGTCTCCTCTCTCCGCTCTGCTTATCCTCATCTTTCTCCCTCTCTTTATCACTCCCTTTCGTCCCCTCACTTCTAACTACTCTGTTTCCTCATCTTTACCCCTTCCCCCTTCTCTCATCATTCTCCGCTCCTTCCCATTATTCCCAGTTCCCCTCCTCCTATTCTTTTTATCCTCCCTGCGTCCTTCTCATTCCCTTTCTTTTTCCTCTCCTATGCTCTCCTCCTATCCCTCTTCTTTTCCCCCTCTCCCCTCATTCCTTCCCATGTTTTCATCCTCTCCCCTTTACTCCCTCTCTCTCTTTTCCCTCCCTTTGGTTCTCTCCTTTACTCCCTCTCTTTTCCCTCCCTATTCTCCCTTTACTCCCTCTCTTTTCCCTCCCTATTCTCCCTTTACTCCTCTCTCTTTTCCCTCCCTATTCCTCCCTTTACTCCCTCTCTTTTCCCTCCCTATTCCCTCCCCTTTACTCCCTCTCTTTCTCCCTCCCTATTCTCCCTTTACTCCCTCTCTTTTCCCTCCCTATTCTCCCTTTACTCCCTCTCTCTTTTCCCTCTCCCTATTCTCCCTTTACTCCCTCTCTTTTCCCTCCCCTATTCTCCCTTATTACTCCCTCTCTTTTCCCTCCCTATTATCTCCTTTACTCCCTCTCTTTTCCCCTCCCTATTCTCCCTTTACTTCCCCTCTCTTTTCCCTCCCCTATTCTCCCTTTACTCCCCTCTCTTTTCCCTCCCTATTATCCTCTTTACTCCCTCTCTTTTCCCCTCCCTATTCTCCCTTTACTCCCTCTCTTTCCCCTCCCTATTCTCCCTTTACTCCCTCTCTTTCCCCCTCCCTATTCTCCCTTTACTCCCTCTCTCTTTCCCCTCCCTATTCTCCCTTTACTCCCTCTTTTTCCCCCTCCCTATTCTCCTTTACTCCCTCTCTTTTCCCTCCCTATTATCCCTTTACTCCCTCTCTTTTCCCCTCCCTATTCTCCCTTACTCCCCTCTCTTTTCCCTCCCTATTCTCCCCTTTACCCTCTCTTTTCCCTCCCCTATTATCCCTTTACTCCCTCTCTTTTCCCCTCCCTATTCTCCCTTTACTCCTCTCTCTTTCCCCTCCCTATTCTCCCTTCTTTACCTCCCTCTCTTTCCCTCCTCCTATTTCTCCCTTTACTCCCTCTCTTTTCCCCTCCCTATTCTCCCTTTTACCCCTCTTTTTTCCTCCCTATTCTCCCTTTTACTCCCTCTCTTTTCCCTCCCTATTATCCCTTTACTCCCTCTCTTTTCCCCTCCCTATTCTCCCTTTACTCCCTCTCTTTTCCCCTCCCCTATTCTCCCTTTACTCCCTCTTTTTTTCCCCTCCCTATTCTCCCTTTACTCCCCTCTCTTTCCCCCTCCCCTATTCTCCTTCTTTACTCCCTCTCTTTTCCCCTCCCTATCTCTCCCTTTACTCCCTCTTTTTTCCCCTCCCTCATTCTCCCTTCCTTTACTCCTCTCTTTTCCCCTCCCTGAGTCTCCCTTTACTCCCTCTTTTTTCCCCTCCCTAGTCTCCCTTTACTCCCTCTCTTTTCCGCTCCCTATTCTCCCTTTACTCCCTCTCTTTTCCCCTCCCTATTCTCCCTTTACTCCCTCTTTTTTCCCCTCCCTATTCTCCCTTTATCCCTCCTCCCTCCTAATTAAGACACCGACGGCGTAACGCGAGAAGTCGGCTCGGAATTTTGACGACGATTCCCGACCACCGCCCGACCGACCGCCCGACCTGCCCACCTGTGTCGAGCGGGGACCCGATTCTGATCAGGAAGTGTCGGTTTCGGGTGTCGAGATTAAAAGTCCGTCTGTGTGTCTGTCTCTCTGTTTGTCTGTCTGTCTGTCTGCTCTTCAGTCGGTTTGCCTGTCTGTGTCCGTCTGTCTGTCTGTTTAGAT
>NC_091550.1:44391623-44419613 GCF_042767895.1 Penaeus vannamei
GAAATGATCTCAAATTACCTACCGAAGCGTCACAGCGTCGTTGGAAAATTGAAAATTGCGTATAAGGAGAAGAAAAAAAAAGATAGGAGGAAATAGTCGAACAGAATGAGAGAGGGCGTGGCGGTGGGCGGGGCATAGGGTGGCTGGCAGCAAGAAGAGGTCATGGTCTTGCTGCCCCTCTCTTAGACCCGCCCCCTGTTCCTTTGCCTGTCCCTTTCTCCCTTAACCCCTCCCTTCATCCCCTGTCCCTTCCTCTCTTAGCCCCTCCCCTTCCTCCCTCCCTTAACCCCCCCCCCTCCCCCTTTTCCTGTCCCTCCCTCCCTTAACCCCTCCCTTCATCCCCTGCCTGTCCCTCCCTCTCTTAGCCCCTCCCATCCCTCCCTCCTCCTAACCCCTCCCTCCTTCTAACCCCTCCCCTCCCCCTTTGCCTGTCCCTCCCTCACTTAACCCCTCCCTTCATCCCCTGCCCGACCCTCCCTCCCCCTGCCCCTGCCCCTCCGCGTACTTCCGGCTTCCGGTGACCTCGGCGGTGCAGGTTCGCGTGCCCTTCTTGGGGACCGTGGGATTCTTGCATACATCATGAGGCGTTTTTCTGTGATAACTTTTTTTTTGTGTGTATGTGTGTGTGTGTGTGTGTGTCAATATTGATGTGGTGGTGAGGGTGTAGGTGAGGTGAGGGTGTTGTGGTTTGGATGAGGGAGGGGGTGGGGGTGGTATGGTGTGGTGAGGGCGAGGAGGCGTTGCTGCTCTTGTTGCTGTTGCTGGAGGAAGTGTTGTTGTTTTTGTCGCTGTTTTTGCGGTTGTTGTAAATATGGATTGTCATGGCTGCCGTCGTTACGAGTCATATTTTATATTAATCTAAAACCTTTTTCTATTGATATGCTGATAGACTTTCGTCTGGTCTGCTAAACGAAGACTTGCATCGTCATGGTCATTACCATCATCATCATCATCAAAAGCAGCTTTTGATGACTCATCCTTGCCCCGATCAGTCGTGACTTTCATCATCATCATCATCATTATTCATTCACCATAGGTCCTCCTCCTCACTTCCACCATCATCACACCACAGCCGCCGTCACAGCCGTTGCCACTGAAGCCTCGCAATCACCACCACCA
The DNA here is from genome assembly GCF_042767895.1 of Penaeus vannamei. Taxonomy (NCBI): domain Eukaryota; kingdom Metazoa; phylum Arthropoda; class Malacostraca; order Decapoda; family Penaeidae; genus Penaeus; species Penaeus vannamei. Next base: position 44,392,743 of record NC_091550.1, read on the forward strand.
CCATCGCCATCACCATCATCATCATCACAGTCACTATGATCACCATCACAGTTACCACCATAAACACCACCACCATCACAGTTACCATCGCAATCACCACCACCATCACAATCACCACCATAAACACCATCACCTTCACCACCATAAACACCATCACCACCATCGCAGTCACCATCACCACCAGCGGCCCAAGCAAGCAGAGGCGAGCAAAAGGCTTTCCCTCCGCCGCCCACGCCGCCCAAGGGCCCCTCGCGGCCCCAGGGAAGCGGGCCAACCGGAAGTCCTGGATGGCAGTGAAGGAGGGAGGGAGGTAAGGAGGGAGGAAGTGCGATATTGAAGGAGAGAGAGAGAGGAAGGGAGGAGAAAGAGGAGGGGGGGGGAGGGAAAAAAAGGTGGAAGGGAAAATGAATTAGAAGATAATCGGGGAAAGAGAGAGAGAGAGCGAGAGCGAAAAGGAGAGAGAGAGAGAGAGAGAGAGATATGAGGTCGAGGTCGAGGTCGAGGGGGAGGTCACGGAGGCCGAGCAGATCGACAGATGAAGCCCTTAGTACCCCCCCCCCCCTTCTACTTCGCTAGGGAGTGTAGGAGAGAAAATGAGAGAAAGAGGATAGAGTAGTAAAATGAGAGAAGGTTGGAGGAGGAGATAAGAATAAATAGAGACAGAAGAAGACGAAGAGGAGGGAGAGCGAAGCATAGAAAAAAAGAAGCAGAGAGGGAGAGAGAGAGAAAGAGAAAGAAAGACAGACAGGAGAGAGATATATCCTCTCTAAACAAGCGTCAGGTGCAGGTGTTATCGCAGGCTTTTCCTACCCCCCCTCGCCCCTCCCCAGCCCCCATCACCCCCTCCGCTCTCTCCACCCCCCCTCTCCCTTGCTCCCCCGCCCCTCCCCCCTTTCCTCCTGCAGGTGTTCTCCCTCGGCGGGGAATCGCGGTTTGTACAACTGCCTAATGAACGCACTTTTTAGTTCTCTGCCCGCCTTTGTGGTGCTGGGGAAAGGGGTGGGGGAGGGGAAGGGCGGGGTTGGGGGAAAGGAGAAGGGGCAGAGGGAAGAAGAGAGAGAGTGAGTGAGTGTGTGAGTGTGTGTGTGTGTGTGAGTGAGTGTGTGTGTGTGTGTGTGTGTGTGTGTGTGTGTGTGTGTGTGTGTGTGTGTGTGTGTGTGTGTGTGTGTGTGTGTGTGTTTGTTTGTTTTTAGAGAGAAGACTAGAGGGACAAAAAACGAGAGGTGCAAACAGACGACTGACAAGAAACGGATAAAAGGAGACAAGAGCGCGGAGTTCACCGACATGCGAAAGAGGCGGTTAAAAATAGATAAAAAGACGGAAAGGGAGAAATGGGATAACGGAGTTTGATTTTTGAGGGAAAGAGACGTCCAATTGCTTGCTTGAGTCATCTCGCCACGCTTGCTTGATGTCGTGACCTTGATTCGGGCGAGGGGAGCTGTAGGCATAGAGCTTGTGCGTCTGTTCGTGGTGGTCTGTCTTGGCTCTCTCTTGGATTTGTTTACTTTTGTATTTATTTCATTCTTTATAGAGGGGAATGCCAGAGAGAAGGAGAGAGAGAGAGAGAGAGTGAGAGACACCGGAAAGAGACGAGATATCCTTAAACGGAAAGGAACAGGTTCTAATAATGCTTGGGTTTTACTTGAATGCAGCCTCTTTCGTCACGTCATCAGAGTCACTCTTCTTGTTATTGTTCTCGTTGCTGGCGCGGTTATTTTCGTCCCCTTATCTGATCGCTTTCGTCCCGATTTGGAGCGGCAGTTTCCTCGCGGGAGGAGGCAGTATGTCACCCAGTGGTCCCGCTGTCCCTGGGATCTGCAGGCTTCCGAGGGGGGCGGAGGGGGGTGGATGGGAGGGCAGGGCAGGGCAAGGGGGTTGTGGGGTGGATGGGAGGGCAGGGCAGGGGGTTGGGGGGTGGATGTGGAGGGCAGGGCAAGTGGGGTTGGAGGGTGGATGGGAGGGCAGGGCAGGGGGTTGGGGGTGGAGGGTGGATGGGAGGGCAGGGCAGGGGGGATAAGGGGAATGGAGAAGAAGGGGTTGGCGGTGGGGGTTGAAAGTGGACCAAGGCGAGGGATCGCGTCCCTCATCCGGACTGGCCCAGCGGTGCGATCCGTCCGGTTCTGCAATTGCAAAGCGAGGCAGTTGCAGCGGCACATTTTTGCGCAGGGTGGTGGGGAGGGGGAAGGGGGGGAGGGTATGGTGGATTGGTTGCTTGTTTTGGTTGATTGATTGTGTGTTTGTTCTTGTTTATGTGTAGGAGGGCGGCTTGCGTTGTGCGTTTGCCTTCAGCTCGGCGTTCAGGTGTGGGCTGTCCTGTTGAGGATGGAACCGGAAAAGGGGGAACGGAGAGAGAGAGGGAGAGAGTAAGAAAGAGAGAGAGAAAGAAAAAGAGAGAGAGAAGGGATAGAGGAGAGAGCAACTCCCCCGAAGAAGCGGACAGGGCGAAGGCGGCAGGAGCGCGCGTTGTATCCCGCCATCCGTTCATCACGAGGCCGGCCATTAGGGTCGAGACTCAGGCGCCGTGTGACCGGTTGCCTGGGGCGGGAGGGGGGGAGGGGGTGATAACTCTTTCGCTCTTCCGCTTTCGTTGTCCCTTTTCTTTAATTATTTTTCATTCTCCTTGTCCACGTCTCTCTCTATCTTTCTCCTTTCTCTCTCTCTCTCTCTCTCTCTCTCTCTCTCTCTCTCTCTCTCTGTTTCTCTTTCTCTCTCTCTCTCTCTCTCTGTATTTCTCTGTTTCTCTCTCTCTCTCTCTCTCTCTCTCTGTTTCTCGATTTCTTTCTCTGTTTCTGTTTCTCTTTTTTTTCTCTCTCTCTCTATTTCTCTGTTTCTCTCTCTCTCTCTCTCTCTCTGTTTCTCTCTCTCTCTCTCTCTCTGTCTCTGTTCTCTCTCTTTCTCTCTCTCTCTGTTTCTCTCTCTCTCTCTCTCTCTCTGTTTCTCTCTCTCTCTCTCTCTCTCTCTCTCTCTCTCTCTCTCTCTCTCTCTCTCTCTCTCTCTCTCTCTCTCTCTCTCTCTCTCTCTCTGTTCTCTCTCTCTTTCTCTCTCTCTGTTTCTCTCTCTCTCTCTCTGTTTCTCTCTCTGTTTCTCTCTGTTCTCTCTCTCTCTCTCTCTCTCTCTCTCTCTCTCTCTCTCTCTCTCTCTCTCTCTCTCTCACTCTCTCTCTCTCACTCTCTCTCACTCTCGTGTATCACGAGTCTTATCTTCCTTTCCTTTTTTTAACATGTCCTCTCCTCTCTTCTCTTCCCTCCCATGGAAGGGTGGAGGGAGAAAATGAGATAAGGCAGGAAGGAAGAGGGAGGGAGAATGGAGGTTGTGAGAGATGAGGGAAGAGGGATGGAGGAAAGGACTGAGGGAAGGAAGGGAAAGAGTAGAAGAAAGGGAGGAAAGAGAAGGGGAGAAAAAAGCTGGGATGGGAGGAATAGAGGGAGGGGAAGGAAGGATAAGATGGGAGGGAGCGAGAGAAGGGAGAAGGGTAGTAAGGAGATGAAAGGGAGAGGGGGGGTATGGGGAAGTGGTACGAAGGCCAGAGGAAGGGAACGGGAGCCTAGGAAGTGACAGAAGGGGGAGGGGGTTGAAGCATGGGGGAGGTGTGGCCTTTTTCTTTCCATGGGTGGGCATCGTCAATGAATAGGCGGGCGAGGGGGAGGGGGAGGGGCATAGAGCGGAGAGAGGCAGAGGGAGGGGAGGGGAGGGGGTTGCTTAATGGGTTTTAAGGGCGGGCTGAGGGGGGGAGGGGAGCCTGCGTTCACAGGTGCAGGGTACAGGTGTCTGTATCCTCTCTCAGCCACTCCTTCAATTTCTCCGTCTCCCTTTCTCTCTCTCTCTCGTCTCTCTCTGCTCTCCTTATCTCCTTTCCCCCCCCCTTCTGTTCTTCTACCTCCCTCTGTCTCCCTCTCCCTCTCCACTATCCCCCCCTCCCTTTTCTCGGCCCGGCATACCTCGGGATCCAAGGGTTAGGTTGGCATATAAGGTGCAGCGGCCTGGTCACCTTGAGGGCCGTGTTTTGGGTGCCACCTGTTGTTGTCACAGCTGTGCGCCCCCCCCCTCCTCCCTTCTCCCTTCTCCCCCGACCCTCACCGCCTCTTTCGTCGTTTTTGCTGTCTTTCTTATATTGTTTTTCTTTTTTTTTTTGTTTTTTTTTTTTTTTTTTATCCTTTCGTTCGTTTTTCCCCCTTGCTCACTCTCTCTTTTTTCCTCCTCTTTGCCTCACTATTCACTTTTGTCTTTCTTTTTGTCTCTTCTCTTTTGTTTTCTATTTACTCGCTCTTTCCGTTACTCTCACGCTGCACATTATCCGCGTCAGCAAGAGGATCTGCAACTTTTAGCAACAATTAGCAAATTTTTATTGCTTTCGAGACAAAAAAAAAAACGGACAGATTTCCCTGAAGCTTTAAATACGTTGCTACACCTGTTTCTTTCCCCTTTGTTCATTGGATTATCTTTTGTGTATATTATTATCTATTGCATCGATCACGGGTTGCGTTTGTGGGTATGTCGGGGGGTGGGGGGTGGGGGTGGGGGGGAGCTGATGGGCGAAAGACATACAGCTGATTTACAGAGGTGTGGTTTTACATGATTATGCTATGACGTATACTGTGTCTGTTTTGTCTGTCTGTCAATATATTTTTGCGTTTGTAGAAAGCGTGTGCGTGTATAAATGTGCACATATGTTTGCTCATGAATATGTATTTTTTTTAAGATTCGAAACCCACCAGTCTAATTTACATTTCGAGGCTAATGGAGCGGCACGTGCCCCCCCTCCTCCCTCCCCCGTTCTCTCTCTAACCCCCTTCCCTCCATCCTCACCCCACCCCACCCCACCCCACCCCTACGGTTCGCGAAATCGGGGGTCGAGTGCGGCGGGTCACGGCTGCGGGCGGGCGTGCGGGCGGTGTCACTTCCTATCTCGAGCAACGATGTGCCTTCCCTGTGGGCGGCGTTATGACATAGGGTTCCGCGATGACGTCACAAGAGGTGCGACGCGGGCTCCGTTACGGAGGGTCGATTTTATTACGTTGTTTGTGGCGTTGAGTTATTCCCCGCCTTGGCTTATTTTTAGATTATGGATTTATTTTCTGACTCATCTTTGTAGTATTTCTTGAGTTGGCGTCACCTGCGTGGCCAGCGCGGCGAGTACGGGCGCGCGGGCGGGCGCAGCGAACAGGGAGCAAATGTCACCGGGCTGCGGCCGTGACGCGATGCTGAGTCACGCCTCGACCCCTCCCTGACCCCTCTCCCCCTCCCTATGCCTCCCTTCTCCCTTCTCTCTGCGCTTTACCCCCCCTATTTGCTCTCTTTCCCACCCTTCTCCCTTCTCTGTGCCCTTTACCGCCTACGCTCCTTCTTGTCCTCTCTTAACCGCCCTCTCCTCCTCCTTCTTTTTCTTCTTCTTTTTTTTCTTCTTCTTCCTCTCCTTCCTCGCCACGCGCGCTCACTTCCCTCTCGTCGCCCCGGGGGGTCGCGGGGTCATGGCGCGAGGGAGAGGCTCTGGGCTACGCTTCTGTGCCTCGGCCTTTTCTCGCTTGCTGTGTTTTTCTTCTTCCTTCTCTCTCTCTTGTTTTCTTTTTTTCCGCTTGTCCGTTATTCGGTCTCCCTCTTTAGTTATCTGTCCCTCTCTTTTTCAATTGCTTGCGCTCTCGTTCTCTCCTTCTTTCTCGGTTTCATAACCCTCCCCTTTCTCTCTCCCTCCTTATCCCCCTTTTAGTTGTCGTCCTCTTTCTCCCTTGGCTTGGCTCGCTTCCGCGCTGTTCTTGCGTGGTTATCAGACCGCCTTCGTTCATCATTCCCACTTTTTTTCCCCTTCCTTCCTTCATTTTTTTCAGCGCTCCCTTCCTCTTGTCCTTTCGTCCTTCCCTTTCTCCGTTCCTCCTCTCCTTCCATCCCTTTCCTTCCCTCCTTCTTTCCTTCGTTTCTTCCTTCCCGCTTTCCCTCCCTTCCTCCTTCCTCTTCCCTCCTCCCATCTTCTTCCTTCCTCCCTTCCTCCTTTCCTCCGTCCCTTTCTCCTTCCTTCCTTCCCTCCGTCCCTCTCTCCTTCCTCCCTTCCTCCGTCCCTCTCTCCTTCTTTCCTTTCTTCCCTCCCTCCGTCCTTCCTTCGTTCCCTCCTTCCTTCCTTCCTTCCCTCCTCCCTTTCGTTTTACGGGTAACAAGGAATAGAAAGTTCCGAGCGACCGTCGGTGAGCATAACGCCGGTAAAATTCGCGTGTTTGAAAGCCAGTCTATCGGCCACAGTTCGTTTTTTATGCGATGGCGTTCGTGTGCTCCGGTTGCCTCTCGTGCGGCGTGACGTGTCGAGGCGTGTTCCTTCGGGGCTCTTCCTTTCTCGTCTCTTTTTTTTTCTCTTCTCTTTCTCTTCTCACCTCTTCTGTCCTCTTCTCTCTTCTCTCCTCTCCTCTCCTCTCTTGAAACACGCGATAATTGTTAGGAAAGTTTCGGAGCTCTGGGATGGGGTTGTATGGATGCAGTCGGGAGCATTATGTTTGTGAATGGGATTATCTGTTTCTTCTTTCTTTCTTCTTTTTTCTTTTGGTTTCTAGTGTGATAACAGGTAGTTTACGGTCCAGACTCTCCTCTTCCCTTTCGTGTCCCTTATCCCCCTCTGCTTTCTTTTCACTTTCCTCATTTCCCCTCTCTCTTCTCTCCCCTTTTTCCCCCTCACCTCTTTTTTCCCCTCTCCCCTTCCTCCGCCTTCCCTTTTTTTCCCCTTTCCGCTCTATTTCCCTAGTTCTCGCTCCCTCTTCTTTCTCCGGCCCAGCCCAGCCTAAGGAGCGGTGATAACGGTCTTTCTCGGAGTTTATTTGTCCGCATTTACTCTCCTCTAATACCGTAAAGAGGAGGAGGAGGAGGAGAAGAAAGGAAAGTAAGAGAGACAGAGGCCGAGAGCGAGAGTGCGAGCGCGTCTTCAACAGGTGAGGCGCCGCACGAGCGAGACCACACCTGTGCAAATTGACCAGCTGCTGTCCTCCGCCGCCCGCCACCGCCCACCGCCCACCACCCGCCGTCGCTGGAGTTGTTAGGTGGATTGGGGCGTGTGTAAGGGAGGGGGTGGGGGGGTAAGGAGGAGATGGAGGGAGCAACAGTTTTCAGGGAATGGAGAAGAATCTGGGAAGACAGGGGAAGGGGAAAGGGGTAAGGAAGGGAGTGCCGTTTTAAGGGAGTGAGGTCGAGCAGGAGGGAATAGGGCGAGAAAAGGAGCAGGTTGAAAGATTCAAGGAGCGAGGTGAGAAGGAAGGGAGGGGAGGGAATGGGGTAGGGGGAGGGAGAAAGGAAGAGCAGGAGTGATTCATGGAGCGAGGTAGGAAGGAAGGGAGGTAAAGGGAATGGGGTAGGGGGAGGGAGAAAGGGAGTGGGGGCAGGGGGTGCTGAAGGAGGTTAATGAGGCTAGGAGTGCCGTGGTTTCCGTCAGGTGTCGGGGCCCTGAGGGTGCCTGGATGACTGTGAGGACAAGTTCTTCAGTGAGTCATCGTCGAGTGCTCCTGGAAGTAGTGGAGGTGGGGGGGAAGGGTTGGGGGGAAACGAAGGGATATATGCAAAGGGTTGGGGGAGAAAGGGGTAGAGGGAGGGGGAGGGGGGTTTCTCAATGGTCTCGGTGAAGATGGTTATGATTTACATGATGTTCGATGTTGGGGACGTTTATTTTATCTTTATTTTTTTATTTAGTTTCATTTGTATATATTTTTTATGGTTGTATTATGTAATTCGTCGCTTTTGCTATTTGTAATCAGTATTTCATAGCTATTTTGTTTTTTATTTATCGATTAATTTGTTATCTTGTTTCTATATTTATTTTACTTAACTAGGTTTTGCTTAAACGTTTCATACATTTACTTTATCTAAGACTTTTTTTGAGGGGGGGAGGGGGTGGAGGTTGCACGACCCGCGCCGCTGCCTGTCGTTGCCGCGACGTGATGCAACGGCGTCTGAGGCGAGGAAGGCGGGCGTGGCGGCGCTCCGTGGGCTGAGGTCTAGTAGGATGACGTACTTATCGCGGCGTGGATGGGCGTGGGCGAGGGCGTGGGCGGGCGGACGCCGTGGGTCGCTTGGATTGGAAGTACTTTGAAAATTGCTTGGCGTCGCTGTGGGCGAGTTTGACGACGGAGAAGGAGGAGGAGGAGATACGAGAAATGAAAGAGGGAAGAAGAGAAGGAGAAAAGCTGGAAGAGAGAGGGAGAAGGGAGGGGATGGATGAAAGGAAGAAAGAGAGAAGAGAAGAGAAATGAAGAGAGATGAGAAGAGAAATGAAGAGATAGAAGGAGAGGAGAGGAGAGAGAGAAAGTTGACTCGATAGATAGACGGATAGATAAAAGGGGCGGAGGGGGTCGTGAGCTGAGTCACCGGCAGCGAGGTGGTGCAACAAGGTGCAGATCAATGGTTGCAGAGACGACGAGCTGCTTGTAGGGCGCGCGCCTTGTAGGGCCGGGGGGCGTCCGCAGGTGCCAATCGCGCTCGTCGGAGGGGCGCGGGGTGGGCGTGCGACATCGGGCGGCCTCTCTCGCGCGTTCATTCAGTCGCTCGTCCGTTGGTTCGTTCATTCAGGTTTTGCTTTCATTCGCTGGGAAATGTGCTGTGTCATGGAGGAAGAGAGTACATGCCTATTCTCTTTTTTTTTTTTTTTTTTTTTGTCTTCCTTTTTGGGGTCTCTATTTCTTTCTTTCTCTTCTCTTCTTCTTCTTCTTCTCTCTTCTTCTCTCTTCTCTCTCTTCTCTCTCTCTCTCTCTCTCTTCTCTCTTCTCTCTTCTCTTCTCTCTTCTCTCTCTTCTCTCTTCTCTCTCTCTCTCTCTCTCTCTCTCTCTCTCTCTCTCTCTCTCTCTCTCTCTCTCTCTCCTCTCCTCTCCCTCTCCCTTCTCCCTTCCTTCTCCTCTCCTCTCCCTCTCCTCTCCCTCCCTCCTCTCTTCCCTCCCTCTCTCTCTCTCCCTCTCTCTCTCTCCTCTTCTCTCCCTCCCCTTCCCTCTCATCTCCCTCCCTCCCCTCTCTCTCTCTCCCTCCCTCCCTCTCTCTCTCTCCCTCCCTCTCCTCTCTCTCTCTCCCTCTCTCCCCTTTCACCCCCGTCCATTCTCAGTCATGTGTGTCCTTTGTTTCAGAGACTCCTCATAATTTCCATCCCGCCCCTCCCTCACTCACCCTTTTTCTTCTTCCTTCCCCCTTCGCCTTCTCGTCTCCCCTTCCCCTTCCCTTCCTCTCTCCCTCACCCTCCTCTTCCTCTCCCTTTCTTCCCCTTCATTCTCTCCCTCCCCTTCCCTCTCTCCCTCCCCTTCCTCCTCCTCTCCTGTTCCTCTCTTCCCCCTTCCCCCTCCCTCTTCCCGCCCTCCCACATTTTTTTTCCCCTCAAGTGGTGAGCATGTGTACCAAATAGGCTCATTCAGACAGAGGAGGAGAAAGATAGAGGCGGGAGGAAGGGGATGCAGGAGATAAGAAGAGGAAGAAAAGGGAGGAGGAGGAAAAGAAGGCGTAGACGTTAGCAACTGGGAAGAGAGAGAAGAAAGGAAGGGGATCAAGGGGGAGAACATGAGGTTGGAAAAGGGGGAAAGTGGGAAGTTAGGAAGAGGTGTGGAAGAAGAGGCACGACATACGAGGTCGAGCGAGGACGGAAGGATCCAGAGCAGCTCGCGTGACGGCCTTTCTCCCTCCCGCTCGCTCAGGGGACTCGAGCTGCGTATTTAAAGGGGGGTCAGGGGGTCAGGGGGTTGGTTTGTGTGTGTGTGTATGTGTATGTGTGTGTGTGTGTGTGTGTGCGTGAAGGTGTGTGTGCGTGTGCGAGTGCGTGTGTGTGTTTGTGTTTGAGAGAGAGAGAGAACATGTCTTAACTGGTTTGAAACATTACGTTCAATTTCTTTTCATTTGCATCTGTCTCCTTTTATCATTGAGTACACGATACTGCGTTTGTTTATGTTCATACGTATGTATACCCCTGTGTGCGTATTTTTAAAGGGTTAAACAACAAAACATGTGCATGACATTTTCTCCTCCAGTGATTATTAATATATTCAAATGGAGATAATCAAACCCCTCCCCCCACTCCCCCACCCCCCTCAGCCCCTCAAACCTCATCGCCCTCGACCTACTCTGAACCCGCGCCCACCATCCCCGCCCACCTGTGTGTCACCTGTGCTGCCAGATAGATAGCTCCCCCCTTCTCTTCTCTCTCCCGCCCCCCTTCCTATTGTTGTCTCCTCGCCCCTCTCCGCTATCTCCCTGCCCCTTTTCCTTCTTTACATGTTCTCCTCCCTCCTTCCCCCTTTTCCTACCTCTTTTCTCTCTCCTCCTCTCCCTCTCTTCCCCTTCTTCTCAAAGTTCTATCACCGTCTCCCCCTCTTGCTTTCTCTGCCCCCCCTCTCCCATTTCCGCTTCCTCCTCTGCACTCCCTCCCCCTCCCACTTCCACTCCGCCTTCCCCAACATTTCTCTCGTTTCCCTCCACTCCCTCCTCCCCTCCCCCCTCCCCACCTCACCCCACCACGGAAATCCCGCCAAGCCCCTAGAATCCCGTGCCTGCGGCGCCCTGGACAGGTTGATCGAGGTCGGAACGCTGGTTCTCTCTTTTTTTCTCTCTCTCTCTTTCTCTCCTTTCCCTTTCTCATTTTCTTTCTGTGCTTCTCTTTCGGTTTCGCTTTATTTATATCTCCATATTTTTATTTCCCATTCTTTTTTTCTCTCCCTTTCTCTTTCTCTCCCTCTCTCTCCCCTCTCTCTCCCCCCATCCCCTCCCTCCCTCGGGAAGAGTGTGAAAGGCATCCTCCGAAGGCGCAGGATAGCCGCCAGGATACAAGAGGGCGGGGCGGGAGGGGTGGGGGGTGGGGAGAGGTAAAGAGCTTGGCTGCTTACCACTTGTGGGCTGTCATCACGTTGATTGTTTAATTGCTGTTAATTTCATTTGTTGGTGATTAGCGTCATTCATTCATTCTCTCTCTTGTTTTTTCTTTCTTTCTTTCTCACTTTGTGTCTTTCTCTTTCCTTTTTCTTCTCTTTCACCTACACCACCCTTCCTCCTACACCACCCTTCCTCCTCTCCCTACCCCTGCTTCTTCCTTCCCCTTCTTCCTCTCCTCCCTACTTCTCTTTCCTCTCTCTCCCTTGGGTCTTATATCCTTTTACCTCTAGATTTTCCCCTGTTTATGTTACTCTTCCCAAGATCTTGTTATCCCATTTTTAATCCTGTTTTCCCAGGTAGTCCTGTAGAGGCATTCTCTCGGAGCTAAACTCATCAAACTCCTTTTTATGAACTTTAATAAAGTGTGAGAAATGTTGCGGTCTCGTTCCGAAGGCGTTTGACACGTGGAACATGGCAGAACGTGTTTTAAACTCGTTGACAGGTGGAGCAGGTTGATTAGGGGCCTATCCCATTTCATTTTTTTTCTTTTGTTTATGTATTTTATTCTGTATATTTTTTCATTCCCTGTTGTTGTTTGTTAATGTGTCGTGTTTTTTTTTCTTCCTTTTCCTACGCTTTTACCTTTACTACCCTGCCTATTCCTCGCCCTCAAGCCCCCTTTTCCCTTTCTTTATTTTCTCCGATCCCCCTACTCTCTCACCACCTCTTCTTTCTTTACTTTACTTTACATGTCCTTCCTTTCGTCTTTTTCCATCCCCTCTTTGTTTTTTATTTTTCCTTCTTTCCCTTCTTGTGTTTTTAATCCTCCTTCCTCTCGTTATATTATTGTTCCTCCCTGCCCCTCCCCCTTCCTTTAAAAAAACAACCGAGAGGAGGAACAAAGAAACAAAAAGTCTTCCAGTTCTTCCATGGCTGAGAGGAGCATGAGTCACCCCTGCGGCCCCCTCCCTCCTCCCTCCTCCTCCCTCCTCCCCCCTTTCTCCTCCTCGACCCCCTCCTCCTCCCCTTCCTCCTCGTCTCCCCCTCCCCTCCTCGTCCTCCTCTTCTGCTTCCTCCCTCCCCCTCTTCCTCCCCTTCTACCCCTCCCCCTCCCCCTGTGGGTCGCTCTGTTATGATGACTCTTAGGGCGAGCCTTACCTGCTCGCCCGTCTGCCTCGCTTCCCTCGCCGGTACTGTGGGATTTTCTTTGTTATTTGTTCATTCATTTGCTTGCGTGGTTCTTATTACTTAGTTTTTTATCCTTTTAGCTTGGTCTATTTCTCCTCTCTTCTCTTTCTTTTTTTTCCTCTTTCCTTCCCTCCCTCTGTCTTTTTCTTTTATTTATTTTTTTCCTCTCTCTCTCTCTCTCTCTCTTTCTCTCTCTCTCTCTCTCTTTCTCTCTTTCTCTCTTTCTCTTTCATTCGCGTGGGCATGCCTACCTGTACGTAACGAACCAAAAAAGAGAATGGAAGCCTACGACAGAGAAAGAACGCAGCAGTAAACGCCCTCGCCGCTTAGTACTGGAGGCAAAGGTTAGAATTGAACAGTTGCCGAGTGCCAGTTGTCGCTGGAACTTTCTCTTAATTGTTGCTGTGAAAGTGACCTTTCTAGCTGAGGCTGTTAAGCGTTGGGACCTTGTCGTGGTGCCAGAGAGAGAGAGAAGGGAGAGGAGGGAGGGAGGGAGAAATGGAAGAGGGAGGGAGGCAGGGAGTGAGAGGGAGGGAGGGAGGGGACGGAGTGAGTTCTTTGTTTTAGGGATGGAGAGATAGAGAGAGATATATGGGTGCGTATGCGTATATATATAGTGAGAGAAAAGGAGAGTGAGTGAGTGGGTGAATGAGTGAGAGAGAGAGAGCGAGAGCGAGAGAGACAGACAGACTGGGACACTTAGAGTAAAAACGAGGATCGGTTTCAGTTCGTAGTGCGCTGATGAAGAGCCATATTGCTTGATTAAGACCAGGGCAAAGAGCGCGAGCTACGTTGCGCCACCGGAGGAGAGCAGCGAGGTTCTCCTTTTACTTTTTTTCTCTCTCTCTTTTTTCCTTTTCGTTTCGGACCAGATGTCTCAGTAGCTCGACGAAAAGGGGGAGGGGGAGGGGGGCTAGTGGGCAGACCTTTGGAGGGAAATTGAAGGGAGTTGAGTTGAGAGAAGTGTTTAGACGCACGATGAAGATCGGAGAAGAAAGGAGGAGGAAGGAGGGAAAGACAGAATAGAAAATAAGTGAAAGCGAAGAATTAAGAGAGAATTAAGAAGAGAGAGGGAGAGAAGCAAGAGGGGAGGAAGGGAGCGGCGTCGCCAACGGACCCTGGGTCGCGGCGCGCTCAGCGTGGCGGCCACTCTGGGGTCACTGTCACGCCGGGGTACTTTTTATGACGAGTTTGTTGAGACAAAAGCTTGCTCCTCAAAGGGATGAGGTAAGTGAGAACTGCCTCTCTCGGGTCCGCCGCGGCCGGACGTCACGCTGGCCCGCGCCTCCCTGGCGGACCGGGAACGGCTCCTGGCCACTCTGTCGCGACGGTGCTCGTGTACTCGCTGTTCGTCTTGGGTTTTGGTTCTGTCCCTCTCTCTCTCTCTCTCTCTCTCTCTCTCTCTCTCTCTCTCTCTCTCTCTCTCTCTCTCTCTCTCTCTCTCTCTCTCTCTCTCTCTCTCTCTCTCTCTCTCTCTCTCTCTCTCTCTCTCTCTCTTTCTCTTCTCTCTTCCCCTTCCTCCCTCTCTTCCTCTCCCTTCCTCTCCCTCCCTCTCCCTCCTTACCTCCTCCCATCCCACATCTCCCTCACCATTTCCCCCCCTCTCTCTCCTCAACAAGCACCATGCGGAAGTTGGAGGGGGGGGGGGGGTATAGGGACGTCAGATAAGGCTACTGTTGCCCTGACAACAGACGGCTGTTGTCAGGATTCATGTCCTCCCGTTGTCAGTGTTGTCAGTAGAATCGTGAGGTGTGAGTACTGGAGCCCCGCTTGCTCCCTGCTCTTGCATGTCCTCACATACGCATTTCCCTTACCCTGTGTGTGTGTGTGTTTTTTTTTTTCTATTTATATGCTCTTCCATTTTATAGGCCTATTTTTTCGCCACTCCCCTCAGATGCTCGTCTCTTCTTCCTCTTTGGCATTTTATTTCGAAACGTTTCTCGTGTTTTGTAAACCTTTTCCTTCCTGCAGCCTCACGTTTCCTCGGCCTCGCCTTTCCCCTCTCTTGCCTTTCCCCTCTCTCGCCTTTCCCCTCTCTCGCCTTTCCTTCCCCTCGCCTGCCCTCCGTGACTAATGCCTTCCTTGCCTGCCTTTCCAAGTCCCTGCCCAGGACTGACTCTTCCTTCTTCCTCCTCTTTCTCTTCTTTATGCTCTTCACCCTCTTCCTCCTCGCGATCCTTCTCCGTTTTCTCCTATTCCTCCTCCTTTTATCCCTCTTTCTCTTGGTGTTGTTTTTCTTCTTACTTTTTCCTCTTTCTTCTGCTCTGTTTTTCGATTTTTTATTGTCCTGCTTTCCTCCTTCCTCTCCTCCTTATTTCTCTTTCTCTCCCCCCCTTCCCCTTCCCATCCTCCTCCTCCTCCTCCTCCTCCCTGTCGACCGCATCGGATTCAGAGGCGAAGTTTCAGATCCTGCCGCCGTTTTCGACCCACTTCCTGTCCTAAACGTCTCGGCGGAGCGGTTCATTATGTGGAATCAGGAGGCGAAGGAGGGAGGAAGAAAGAAAAGAAGGAGAAGTGGAGGGAAGGAAGGAAAGAAGAAAGGAAGGAGAGGTGGGAGGAAGAAAGAAAAGAGGGAGAGAGAGGAAGACGGGAAAGGGTGGAGGGGAACTAGGAATGAATGAATGAAAGAAAGGAAGAGGGAGGGGAAGGAAGGAGTAATGAAGAAGGAAACGAAGGAAGGGACGGATAAGAGAAGAGGAAGGCAAGGAGGGATGGGAGATGAAAAGGGAGGGAACAAGAGGACGAGAAGGATGAACCGGAAAAGGAGAGGAGCACGAAGACGACCAAGAGGGAAGTGAAAGAAACGGGAAGGCGAATGAATGAGATCTCGAAGAAAGGGAAGACGGGGAAGCGCGTGACAAGAATGACAGGGATGACAAGAATGACAAGGAATGACAGGGATGACGAAGCAGGAAGGTTGACAGAGACCACGGATTCGGGCGGTGCTGATGAGGGGTGTTGTGCCGGTGTTACTGGTGTTGGTGTTGCCGGTTGTCGTTGCCACGTGGCTAAGGGTGGCAGAGGTTGCTGCTCGTTGGGGTTTTAGAGTCGACTTGTAGTGGTGATGGGGTTTTAGTCGACTTGTAGTGGTGATGGGGTTTTAGTCGACTTGTAGTGATGACGGGGTTTGTATCGAGAGTGAATTAGTTATGATGGGTTTTGAGAGAGAGAGAAAAGTTACGGTGGATTTTATTGGTCGTGGAAATACGTGTGATCGGATGTTATTAGTGGAAATAGGAAGAATTTTATTGATAGCGGAAATAGTCATGTTAGGGATTATTAAACGATAGTGGAGCAAGCGAAAATGGATTTTATCGAGAGGGCATTTGGCTCCAGCGAGGACGCCGCGAGTGATAGCGAGAACGGACGCCACGGACAGCGACGAGCAACGAGCGTCCTTAGTCCGAAGGGGAGGATTCGCAGATCTATCCTTCTACGAGAACGGGCGGCGGGCGGCGTGATGCCCAAGGAGGTCGTTGGCTGGAAGAGGCTGCGGCGGGAGGAGCGAGGGCGGCGGGAGGATCCGGGGTGGATTTGCGGTGGATTTGTGGAGGGCGTGAGCGATGGGCGGGGCGTGGGGGGCTTACCGAAGGAGGGGGCGGGAGATAGAGGTAGGAAGTTTGTCTTATTTGTATTTTTAGTTTTTGTTGTGATATTGGTTTGTTTATTTTTGTGTGTTAGTTGTATTTGTGCGTGTTGTTGTATTTTGGTTTGTCTTGGTTGACTTTTGGAATTTCTGGCTTCTTATCACGAAGCCAAATTCCCTTTTCTTCTCCTTTTTCTTGTCTGCCCTTCCCTTCTTCCCACTCCTCTCCTTATCGCCCCTTTCCTTCTCCTCCTCTCCTGCTCTCCCTTCCCTCTCCTTATTTACCTCCCTTTCGTCGCCTACTTCTTTCCCCTTCCTCCTCCGTTTCACGTTCCATAATTCTTTCACTTTCCTTCCCTTACTCCCTTCCCCCCTCCCTTGACCTACCTCCCCTTACCTTCCTCCCTTGACCTACCTCTCCTCCCTCCCGTATCACCTTGACCCCTCTGCCCTCGCTTTTTTACCCAGTACCCACTTCCCCTCTGCGGGTGTCATATGCACTGACGCTCATGACAGTTTTCGGTTATTCCTGACTCAGCGTGTGACAACCGAGAGGTCCTCGCTGCCTCTCCGGCGCTTTTTCTTTCTTTCTTTCTTTCTTTCTTTTGCTATTCATAGGGTCGTTGGGTGTATCGTGGTCATGTTGATTTTTAGGAATTTGTCTTTATTTGGAGTATTTTTTTTAGGAGTTCATTCGTATTGTTTTGCGTATCTTGGGTTTCATGTTGTTCAGGAAGGGATACGTACTTGTGTGTCTTTAATTCTCTCTCCCTTTCTCTCCCATTCCTTTTCTTTCCCATCCTTTTCCTTCCTTCCGATCAGTTTCCTTCCTCCCTTCCTATCCGTTTCACTCGTTCTCCTTTTCTCTCCCTCCCTCTCCCTCTCCAGTCTCTTCCTCCCTTCCTATCCTTTTTCCTCCTTTTCCCTCCCTTTTCTATCTCTTTCCCCCCTCCTTCCTTCCATCCTCTCCCTCTCCCTTTCTCTCCCTCTCCCCTTTTTTATCCATAAAACAGAGTCTACAGTCCGTATGTGTCGAGGCTGGAGTTTGTTTTCCGACGGCGTGTCTGGCCGTGATGGGGTGGCGGCGGCGGCTCGGCTTTCAGTGCCCGGCCCGCGTGTTTGTTGGGATAGTGACACTGTCAACCATTTGCTCCCACCGCCGCCCTCCTCCTCCTCCTCCTCCTCCTTATTCTTCTCATTCTCCTACCTCCTACCTCTTCTTCGTCATTCTCATTCTTCTCCTCATTATTATTATTATTCTGCTCATTCTCCTTCTCTCTCTGCTCCTTTTTCCTCATTCTCCTCTCTCCTCCCTCCTCCTCCTCCTCATATTCTTCCTCTTACCGCCATTTCTCTCGCCCTTCCTTCGTCCCACCATTTCCTCCCTTCTTCTCTCCGGCATTTGCTTCTTGCACCCCTTCTCCTTCTGCCTCTTCTATCTCCCTTTCTTCGTTTTCTTTTTTCTCCATTTCTTCCCTTCTTGCTTCCCGCCTCGCCGTTTATACCATTGCTCGCAGTGAAATGTATTATGTATTACAAGATAGTCATTTCGTTGCTGTAATCCTTCTTGCTTTGCTGTTTCATCATTCTCTTGTTCTCTTGTTCTCTTGTTTTGCGTCTGTGCGGACGTGCACTATTCCGTGCATGCGGGTGCGTATTTGTGTCTATGCGTGTGCTTATGCATTGTGAACACATACTCATGTGCGGGTGTCTTTAAGTGTGTCTGTGCGCGTGTCAGTTTTGTGTGTGTGTGCGCGCGCTCGTGTATGCGCATGGATATGGCACGATAATCGTGCGTGTATGTGTCTCGCGGCTCCGCGCGGCGGCGCCCAGGATCTCCGCGCAAGGAAACTGACCCTAATACTATTATCGCGCTTTTTTCCGCCGCGCTCCCGCCGCCGCCCCGCGGGATTGCCGCGCAGGAATGGCGGCGGGGCGCTCAGCTGCTTCGCCCTTTAGTTGTTTTCTTGTGTTTCTTTGTTTCGGGCGCGTGCGTACCTACACGTGTTTGCCTGAGCGCGTAATGGCGTCATCCACATGGATATACACAGATCACGCAGCGGGCAAGTCCTTGCGTGCCCATAAAAGCAGCGCTGGGCACCGAGAGGCCGCCTTAGACAGCAAGCACACGCACGCCCTCTTACGTAACGCGAGTGCATGCTTGCCGCCATGACATAACGGCGCGGGAACCCGACCGCCGCCGCCCTCGCCGCCCTCGCCGCCCGCGCTCGCAACGCTGCCGGGCTTTCGTAACCGTCTGGTGTCATTTGCGTCACGCCCGCCCCTCGCGATTGGCGACGCTGCTCTGGGTGTCCTCGAGAATTTAGTCTTTGTTTTGTTTTATCTATTTATCTATTTATTCTTGTATTTATTTATCATTATTATTATATATACATACACACAAACACACACACACACACGCGCGCACACACACACGCGCGCGCACACACACACACACACACACACACACACACACACACACACACACACACACGCACGCACGCACGCACGCACGCACGCACGCACGCACGCACGCACACACACACACACACACACACACACACACACACACACACACACACACACACACACACACACACACACACACACACACACACACACACACACACACACACACACACACACGTATATACATATATATATATATATTTTTTTTTTTTTGGGGGGGGAGGGGTATGTTTTGTGAGTTTTGCTTTGTGTATTTGATTTGATTTGTTGCATGTGTATTTTTATCTTGGTGTTTATTGCTGTGAGTGAGTTTTTTTTCAAGGGCTCAAGTGTATAGCTTATCCTTGTCGCGCAGGCTTCCACATACATTATTCATTATTCATCTCCTTGATCAGGACACGAGACAAAAAAAAAAGTTTCGTAATTTTCGTAATCCATCCATCAGTGTCTACCGGCTCCCCCCCTCCTCTCTGCCCCCTTCCCCCTCCCCTATCCACGAAAAAGGAAGGGAGAAGAGAAGGGAGTGAAAATACGAATGAGAATAAAGAGGAGAGACAATTATCGCACGCGTGGCCTTCCCGCCGCCGTCCTTCGCTCCCGTTTTCATCGGCTTCTGGTTCTTCTCTTGTTTTTGTTTTCTTTCGTCATTTTTCTATTTTTGTTTCCTTTCTTTCGTCATTTTTCTATTCTTGTTTCCTTTCCTTCGTCCTTTTTCTATTCTTGTTTACTTGTTTCATCATTTTTCTATTCATGTTTACTTTTTTCATCATTTTTCTATTCTTGTTTCCTTTCTTTCGTCATTTCTGGCGCTCCTCCATTTCCTTTGCGTTGTTGTATCGTTTGTTGTGGATTTCTTTTCTCTCTTTCCTTCTCTGCGTTTTATTTATTTCGGGACAGCTTCCTTGGCCTTCCTCAGCCGTTTGGTTCCTTCTCCTCCTCTTCTTCCTTTCCCCATTCTTCTTCCCTCTCTCCTCCCTCTGCCCCCACCTTCTCCTCCTTTTTCCTTTCTCTCTCTCTCTTTCTCTCTCTCTCTCTCTCTCTCTCTCTCTCTCTCTCTCTCTCTCTCTCTCTCTCTCTCTCTCTCTCTCTCTCTCTCTCTCCCTCTCTCACTCTCTCCTCCCTCCCTCCTCCCTCCCTCCTCCTCCCTCTCTCCCTCCTCCCTTCCCTCCCTCCCTCCCCTCCCTCCCTCTCTCCCTCTCTCCCTCCCTCTCCCACCCCTCTCTCTCTCTCTCTCTCTCTCTCTCTCTCTCTCTCTCTCTCTCTCTCTCTCTCTCTCTCTCTCTCTCTCTCTCTCTCTCTCCCTCCCTCCTCCCTCCTCCCTCCCTCCCTCCCTCCCTCCCTCTCTCTCTCCCTCCCTCCCTCCCTCCCTCTCTCTCCTCTCTCCCTCGTTCTTCTTCCCCTCTCCTTCTCCTCTTTCCCCTCTCTCCCCCTCCCTCCCCCTCCCCCTCTCCCCATCAGATAAGACCGGAATCCCTGTCCAATAAGGGCGACGTTCCCCGCCACGTCTTTCCCACCCGTCTGGTGTTACGCCCACCGTCCCCGCGGGCTGTCGCTCTCCTGCTGGCGAGCCGTAGAGAGAAGAAGCCTTGCTGTCTTTTCTTCTTCGTTTTGATTCTTCGTTTGTTCGGGTTTACGCTCGTTTTTTTTTCTTGCTTTTTCCTCTGCTTTATTTATTTTATTTATTTATTTATTTATTTGCCTCTGCGTTTTTTTTTCTTTCTTGATTGATTGATTGATTTATTTATTCTTGTTCGTGGTTTTGGTGTCTGTCTTTTTTTTTCAAAGTCGCGACTCCGTTCTTCCTTCGAGATGAGTTCTCCCGAACAAGCGTCCGAACTGAAGTATTTCTATCAAGGGGAGGCAGTTCTACGTTCATTTCTGCACCGCCTGCTTTACTACTACTACTCTTCCTCCTCCTGTTTCTATGCCTACTCACTCACTCACTCACTCTCTCTCTCTCTCTCTCTCTCTCTCTCTCTCTCTCTCTCTCTCTCTCTCTCTCGCTCTCGCTCTCTCTCCCCCTCCCCCTCCCCCTCCCCCCCCCGCGTATCCTTGCCTCCTCCAGTACGCGGCGCCCTTGTCGACGCCCATCGGCTCCTTGGCTTTCACCCAATTCCCGGACCTGAGCTGTCTCTCTCTCTTCGGTTGCTCCTCCTTTTTATTTTTCTCTTTCTTTTCTTATATAGCCACTTGCTGGTTGGCTTTTTTTTCATCCTCTTACGCCTGTCTGTGTCCTTTTCTCGCTCTATCTCTCTCTTTCTCTTTATCTCTCTCTCTCTCTCTCTCTCTCTCTCTATATATATATATATATATATATATATATATATATATATATATATATATATATGTAATCTTTCTCTTTCTCATTCTCTCTCTGCTTGCTTCTCTCTCTCTCTCTCATTCTCTTTTTACTCCTCTCCCTTTTTCTTTCTCTTCCCTGTCAGCCTCTCGCTGGATATTACTGTTGTCTGTCGTCGACTGCGATTATATTATTCATTATTTACTCGAGTCTCATCTCCCATTATTGGCGTTTCTCCCAGGGTTGTCGTCGCCTTTCCTGTTGACCATTTGTTGCTCACACTACCTGGCTTACGAATGAGGATTGCGAGGGGGGTTGGATGCGGGGCGGCCGGGCTCTGAAGGTCGCTGCGGCTTCTCTTCGTACTCTTCTCTGTCTGTCTCTCCTCTCATTCTCTGTCTCTCCTCTTATTCTCGCGTCTCTCTATCTCTCTTTTCTCATTCTCTCGCGTCTCTCTCTCTCCTCTCCTCTCATACTCTCGCGTCTCTCTCTCTCTCCTCTCCTCTCATTCTCTTTCTTCTTTCTCCTCCCATTCTCTCCTCTCCTCTCCTCTCATTCTCTCGCGTCTCTCTCTCCTCTCCTCTCCTCTCATTCTCTCGCGTCTCTCTCTCCTCTCTCATATCTCCTTCCCTCTCTCCCCTCTCTTTCCGCCCTTCTCTCCTTCTCTGTCTGTCTGTCTATCTCTCTCCCCAAGTTACTTGTCACTCCGTCTGTACTTGTGTTCGTCTCATTCTTCCTCCGCGTTCTCTCTACATTGGTCTTGCTATCCTTTCTTTTCTTAATTTTCACTTCTTTTCTTTCTTTTCTCTTCTGCTCAGCGAATCGGTCGGCGCCGCCCTCGGGTCACAGGGAGGAGAGGGCGATGCAGGGGGTAGGGGGGGTGCCGACTTGCGCCAACGTTAGCTGTGCCATTTGTGTCATTCGAGTAATTTTCTTGTGATTATTCTTGCTTCTTAACTTCCTACTTCGTGTTTCTTTTTCTTCTCTCTCTCTCCCTCCCTCCCTCCTCCCTCCCTCCCTCCCCCTCTCTCTCTCTCTCTCTCTCTCTCTCTCTCTCTCTCTCTCTCTCTCTCTCTCTCTCTCTCTCTCTCTCTCTCTCTCTCTCTCTCACACACACACACACACACACACACACACACACACACACACACACACACACACACACACACACACACACACACACGCACACACACACACACACACACTTTTCCTCTCCGTCTCCTCTTTCTCTCGCTCCTCCCTTCCTCCTCCTCGGTGGCTTCTGGTGACCTGGTTTGTCGATGGGTCAAGGAGACGATCGCGCGCGCGCTTGATGGACTCGGTCGGTGATTTGAGCGTCTGAGCTGACCTGTTCATTATTCCACTGGATTCTTTCGTTATATCTTATGATTTGGAAGAGAGAGAGTGAGAGTGAGAGAGAGAGAGAGAGAGGATTGAGAAAGAGAGAGAGAGAGAGTGAGAGTGAGAGAGAGAGAGAGAGAGGATTGAGAAAGAGAGAGAGAGAGAGAGAGAGAGGAGTGAGAAAGAGAGATTGAAGAGAGAGGAGGGAGATAGAGAGAGAGAGAGAGGAGTGAGAAAGAGATAGATAGAGAGAGAGAGAGAGCAGTAGGAGTGTGTGCGCGTGCGGTGTCTGTGGCAGAGACGACGTGGTATTGCGGGAGCGATCAGGTGCGGAGGCTGGAGATCCATCTCTCTTGTCCTCCTCCATCCCCTCCCCCCTTCCCTCTCTCCTTCCCCCCCCCAGCCCCTTCCCATTCCACGTCTCTGCCTCTGCCCTTCCTTCCCTTCCTCCTCCCTCCCCCACTTCCTCGATAGAAGCTGATAAGGTCGAAGTTTTAGTGGATAATGCTGTGATTTTAAAACCTACGTGAGGTTTTCCTAAAGTGTCTTGGTTGCAACCTCCCCCCTCCCCCCCCCTTTGTTTCCTCTCCCCTCTCTGGTATCGGTTCCACGAGCTTGGGGGGGGGGGTTCCTCCTTTCGTCTTCTCTCGCTATTTCGCTTCCTCTAAACCCTTTACTTCAGTTTTCTCCTTCTTCCCGTCTCCTATTCTCCCGACATTTCCTTCTCTTCCTCCATCCTTTCTCTCTCTTTCCAACCTCGCCCCCTTCCTCAACCATCATCTTCTGTCATCCCAGGTATTCCTCCTTTCATTCTCCCTCGTTCCTTCCTCCCTCCCCGTCAATCCCCCAATTTCCTGCAAACCCCTCTGGCTTTGCCTCAACCCCACGCCGTCGTACACACGCAACTCTACCCTGCCCAACTGGTTTTCTCTGCTTCCTCCCCCCCCTTCTCCCGTCTTCTCTCTCTCTTCTTTTCTCGTTCTCTCTCTCTTTTTTTTTTTTTTTTTTTTTTTTCTTTTTCTCGTTTTCTCTCTCTTCCTTTTTCTCGTTCTCTCTCTCTTTTCTCTCTCTCTCTTCCTTTTCTCGCTCCCTTCTCTCTTCCTTTTTCTCGTTCTCTCTCTCTCTCTCTCTCGCATTTTCTTGTATTTTTCTATTCCTTTTATTTATATATATTTTTTTCTTTCCCTCCTCCTTTTCCTCCTCCCTTTCTTCCCTCCTCCTCCTCCTCCTCCTGCTCTCTCTGCTGCTGCTCCTCTTCCGCCTTCTCCCTTTCCCTCTCCCTCCTCCCCTCCTCCCCTTCCCCCTCCCCGTATTCCCATAGCTCTTTGTCCGGAACGCCGGCACGCGCCGGAGAAAAATGAAGTCGTTTACGCGTCCCTTTTTCGCATTTCTGAGCACAACGTCGTTCTTTACGCGAGGCGCTCACAAGGCGTCCTTTGAGCGCTGAGGTCTTCGCCGGCAGCGCTTCCTCCCGTCGCCGCCCCCGCATCGGCCCAGGGAGGGACGGGCGGCGGCGGGGAGGAGGAAGGGAGAGATGAAGGAAAAGAGAAAGGGAAAGGGAAAGGGAGAGCGAGCGGAGAGAGGTAGATGGGGAGAAGGGCGTTGGAAGAGTGAAGGGGAGAAGAGAGATGGGCGAGGGGTCAGGGGAGGGTGGGGAAGGGAAAGAGAGGGAGGGAAGGTATGAAGGGGGGGGGAGGCGAAGGGCAGGATGATTATTGAAGGAAGGGTAAGGCGCGAGGGGATTTTCGAAGGAGGGGCGGTGGAAGGGGGTGAGAGGGGGCAAAAAGAGGGGGGTGCATGCTTGCTCTTTCGCACAAGCACGCACATGCCGTTCCCGCGTCTGCTTTCGGCCTCGCCCTTCAACGCAGACCCGAATGCCTCGTCCATAAGTCCTACACCCTCTCTACCTCACCCCAATAATAACAGTTATGATAATTAATGGCGTGGCCCTCATTACCCTGCCTCGTTTCCCCCTCGCCTTCCACGCCCATATGCCCTCTCCCCTCTCCCCTCACTACCCTCTCCTTCCCCACCTCCCTCCACTCCCTTTTCCCTATCCCCCCCCCCCACCTCCTCCTAGCTCCCCCTTCGCCGTCGCCGACATCCGCCTCGGAGCCGACGCCAGGTGAGAGGGCAGTTGTGGTTAGGGTACGCGAGCAGAGGGAGGGAGGGGGCGTGGCCTAGGAGGGAGGGGCATAGCGGAAGGGGGCAGAGGGGGGAGGGGTCGAGAGGGAGAGGAGGGGGGGTCACGGCTCAGTTACAGGGATAATGAAGTCACTCCTTGCCTCTCTGTCATGGAAATTCGTGGGGACATATTTTTTTCATTTTCTTTCGAAGTAAACGTGAAATCTTAATAGGCTTGTGGAGGAGGAAAAGAAGATGAAGAGGGAGAAGAGTTGTAGGCGATGGAGGGGGGGGGGAGGAAGAAAGGGAAAGAGTTGGAGAGAGAGAAGAGAAGAGAAGAAGCAAACCTAACCCAAAGTACTTCCCAAGGGGGGGGGAGGGGGGGGGGCATAGTCCACGTGGGCGCGTTCGGTCACTCGCTGCGAGGGGGGCGGGGCAACTGCGGGCGTGGTGAAAGGTGTGTGCATGTGACTGTAGGGAGGGGGGTGAGGGAGAGGGGAGAAGTGAGGGTCCTTTGCCCTGAAAGAGGGAGGGCAAGGAGGGCACCGTCGCCAGGCCCCTCCGTCAAGGGACCAGCCAGGGCGAGGCGCGGCGGAGCGGAGGAGCTCGTGTGGCGCCGCCGGGCGAACGGAGTCGGCGGCATCCCGGCAGCGAGGGTCGCGGGTCACTGCTGGGGCATCTCTATGGCACTCGGGGCTCGGACGAATTGGCGAAGGGAAGAAAGCCGAGAGAAGAGAAGACAGCGAAGAGGAGGAGGAAGAAGAGTTAGTCCGCGCGGACGCACCAAGGTCCTCCCTTTTTGTGACAGATCGGTTCCTTGGTGGCACGCTCTGGCACCGTGGCACCCGAGCCTGACCTGGCGAGGAGTAGTTCCGGTGAGGGTAAATGGAGGGGGGGGTTAAGGGAAGTCAATGAGGGGAAAGGGGGGCGAGGGGGAGGGGGTTCCACTACATGTGTCCGTGTTAATGGCGATGTTTGTGTTGTGAGACGAGGCCGCAAGGACGGTTCGTGAGGGTCAGTGCTAATGGCAGGGAAAGTGTGGGTTCGGTTGCCGTGGCAGTCGCGGAGGGAGGCAGTCGCCGTGTACTCGTGTGCGTCTGTGTCCGTGCGACCGTTTGGGCGTATGTAAGCGGGGCACCACTCAGTCAGAAACAAACACAACCAGCCCGTTGAATAGGGCGTGGGCACATAATGGCGACGCTGCCCACAGTACCCTCTCCTTCAACAAGCGGTGCCCGAGGGCGACCAGCGGCGTGGGCACAGAAAGGGCGCAGAGACGAGTGCCGCGCCGTGCCCATCCGCCCACGGCAAGCGGCAGCGTCGGCGTGGGCGGGAGAGCCGTGAGCGGAGGCGGCGCAGCGGCTGTGGATGAGCTCTCCTTGCGAGGAATGGCGTTCGGGCCCGTGCTTCGTTTTCGTCTTCGTCCTCTCCCTTCTTCTTTCATTTTTTTCTCCTCCCCTTCCTTTTCTTCTGCTCCTTCTCTTTCTCTGTTTCTTCCTCTTCCTCTTCCTCTCCTTTTTCTCCCCTCTCCTCCTCCTCTTTTTCCTCTCTTTCTCCTCCCCTCCTCCTCCTCCTCCTTCTTTCCTTTCCTCCTCCCTCCTCCTCTTCTTCCTCCTTCTCCTTCCTTCCTTCCTTCCTTCCTTCCTTCCTCCTCCTCCTCCTCCTCCTGCGTCCCGGTTGTTTGCACTTCTGATCCGCCACTTATCTTTATTCCAGAAAGGTTAGCTCGCCGCTTTAATTACGCGCGGGTGATTGAGTCCCCGCCCTCTTCCCCTTCGTGTGTGTATCTCTCTCTCTCCCTCTCTCTCTCTCTCTCTCTCTCCCTCTCTCTCTCTCTCTCTCTCTCTCTCTCTCTCTCTTCTCTCTCCTCTCTCTCTCCTCTCTCCTCTCTCCTCTCTCCCTCTCTCCTCTCCTCTCTCTCTCTCTCCTCTCTCCCTCTCTCTCCCCCTCCCTCCCTCCCCCCTCCTTCTCCCTCCCTTCCCTCCCCCCCTCCCCCTCCCCTCTCTTTCTCTCTCTTTCTTCTCTCTCTCTTCCTCTCTCTCTCTCTCTCTCTCTCTCTCTCTCTCTCTCTCTCTCTCTAAAATCTCTCTCTCTCTCTCTAATCTTTCTCTCTCTTTCCCTCCCTCCCTCCTCCTCCTCCCTTCCTCCCTCCCCCCTCCTCTTCTCTCTCTCTTTCTCCCTTTCTCTCTCCCTCTCCCTCCCTCCCCTCCCTCACTCTCTCTCTCTCTCTCTCTCTCTCTCTCTCTCTCTCTCTCTTTTTCCTCCACCCTCTCTTCCCCTCTTCCTTCCCTCCTTTCCCTTCTCTCTTTCTTCTCTTCCCCCTCTCTCCCTCCGAATCTTTCCCTCCCTTCTCTTCCCTCTCCCTCTCTCCCTCTCTCTCTTCCCCTCTCCCCTTCTCCCTCCTTCCCCTCCGCTTCCTTTTCGGAACGATAACTCCGTGGGGAAGTTGGGGGGGGGAGGCGGGAGGGCATAGATTTCACATATTAATCTGAGGCTAGAAGGGGCGAGGGTGGAGGAGGAGGGGAGGAAGCGACAGTCGACGCGAACAAAAGTAGACTGATTTTGGTCCCACTCACCTGGCCCCGCGAGTGGTAGAAATCCCCCTGTGGCTACCTCCCCACGGGGCCAGGGGAGCGGGACGAAAATAAACCGTTCCGATCCTTCAAATGGAGGATGAAAAAAAAAGGTTTCTTGACAAAACCTGCTTGTTCCCGCGCTTCGCTTTTGCCTACCGCCGCCTTTCGCTCGACGGTTGTGACTTCCATCTTTGTCTTTTTTCCTTGCTACTTCCCTTTTCTTCCTACTTGCCTTCCCCTCGTTCCCTTCTTCTCTTACCCCATTCTTCCCCCCTTTCCCTCTCCCCTTCCTTCCTCTTTTCCCCATCCTCTTTCTTTCCTTCTTTTCCCCCCATGTCCCCTTTCTTCCTCCTATGTTTCTCTTCCTCTCATCTCCCTTTCCTTCCACCATTCACCCCTTCCCTCCTTTCTTCCTCCCTCTTTTTCTCTCTCCTTCCCTTCTTACCCGCACATCACGTGACCCGTTGGAGGGGACTCCCCCCCCC
>NC_091550.1:44420113-44425113 GCF_042767895.1 Penaeus vannamei
GTGCAGTGTAAGTGATTTGTGCGTAAGGTGTATCCTTGTATAGTGTTTGGGGGAGTGGCCATGGTGAAGGACGCCCTCCTGCGGCAGTGACCGGCAGAGTCCTTGTGTCCAGAAGGAAGACCACCGACGAACATGCTGGATTACTTCCGCCACCGGCGCTGGTCCCACGTGGATTTCGCGTCGCCGCGGATTACCGACAACCTCGCCACCTCCACCTTCAGGACCACTCCGCACGACGCCGACGCGTCCGTCTCCACCTCCGCTTCTACTTCCACTCCACCTTCCACCTCCACTCCTGTGTCCGCTTCCACATCTACTAACTACATTCCCAACACGAGCTCGTCCACTACCTCGTCTGATCCCGCTGCCAATCCCGGCGCCAACACCTCCCCCTCCTCTCTGCCCTCGAAGCCCCTTCCCAAGGCCACCACAATCATCACCAACACCACCGCCGTCGGGTCGAACCCTGGCACCATCACCACCATCATCATCACCGCCACCACCACACATCCCCTGACAGCTGCCACTAGCACAAGCACATCCACGACATGTCCGATCATCACACGCCACATCAAGACCACCATTCTTCCCAGAATAGCCACAGACCCGATTCCCACGGCCACAACTTCAGCCACAGCAACATCTTTCCTCAGCTCCAGAGTCACGTCCCCTTCCGTAGCCACACGCCCAGCCATCACCACGGCCCTGTCCCCTGCCACACATTCCATTGGCACAGACACGTGCCCTGCCACGTCCCTCAGTCCCGCATCCAAATCACCCGCCCCACACCCTGCTACCACGGTTCCACATTCTGCCTCCATATTTTCATCCCCGGCATCTGTTCTGACTCCAGGAGTGACAGAAACGCGTCTCAGTTCCAGTGCCACGCGTTCGCCCTCTGTCACGACCGGAGGCATAACTATAGGTCCTGGTATCACGGCGCCACGCTCCTTTACAGCGGCCACTCCGAATGGCACCAGGAGCACGCCCGTGACGGCTGCCTCCACACCGACTGCCACTCCTACCAGACTACCATCATACCCAAGCACGTTTTTTCGTCCAAATAATACAAATATAAGTTTGACCACAAAGTATCACTCCACCACTACCAATAACTCTCATCCGGGGGTCACTGTCACGCTCCCTGACACTGCTACCACTCCCCCTGGCACCACCACCACTCGCTGTGACACAAAGACCGTGCCAGGCCCTGCGTGCGAGGCCGCCGTCGGGTCCCCGCTCACCATCCCCGTCCGCCAAAGTACTGCCGACACTCCCGTGAAAACTGCTTCACGCCCTTGGACCTCCATCATCTGCCAGGGAACGCCCGCCGGTCGCAGAACTACAGGCACCTGTGGCAGCGTTACGACTGTGTGCCAAGCCGCCCTTATGCCCCCTGTCACAACCACCTCCAGCCAGATCGCTGGCACCGCGAGGACGTACCCAGCCGATGCCACGTACCTTTCGTCAAGTAAGGTCGGTAAAACTGACGCGAATCCGACCAAGGCTCTGTGGCCAACTGTCGCTACAACTACTACGAGCTCAGGTGTCACTGTCACTGGTCCAGCGACTTCCGTATGCCCGAGGACCCATGCCATGACTCCAGCTCTTTCCGGGTGCCAGAGTGCCACGAACGCATGCTCAGCTACCTCTCCAGCTACCTCTGTGTATCCCCGGGAGAGTGCCGCGGGGACAGTGCCTGCTACACTCACAAGTGCCATAAATACGTATTTGCTCACCACAACTGCATGCCATGATGCTAAACACGTACGTCCATGCAGCACAGCCGATGCCACAGCCTTAGGTACCAGCAACAAATGTGCAGTCATATCAACCATCATGAATACATGTTATGCCACCAGGGCCACATCCCCTGTCATCACAACCACATCCCCTGCCACATCTGCCACCTCAACCCCATCTGCCACCAATGCCCCAACCCCTGCTACCACCACTACCACATATGCCACCACTGCCTCATCTCCTTGTACCTTAACTCCTGCTGTCAGTACCCTGTCTTCCGACACCACTACCACATCTGCCACCATTACCCCATCTGCCACCACTGCCCCATCTACCTGTACCCCATCTACCTGTACCCCATCTCCTGCTACCACTGTCCCATCTGCCACCACTACCGCATCTGCCACCACTGCCCCATATACCACCACTACCACATCTGCCACCATCACCCCATCTGCCACCACTGCCCCATCTACCTGTACCCCATCTCCTGCTACCACTGCCCCATCTGCCACCACTACCGCATCTGCCACCACTACCGCATCTGCCACCACTGCCCCATCTGCCACCACTACCACATCTGCCATCACTACCGCATCTGCCATCACTGCCCCATGTGCCACCACTGCCACATCTGCCACCACTGGCCCATCTACCTGTGCCCCATCTCCTGCCACCACTGCCCCATCTACCTGTACCACATCTGCCACCACTACCGCATCTGCCACCATTGCCCCATCTACCTGTACCCCATCTCCTGCCACCACTGCCCCATCTGCCACCCCGGGCACCACACCACCATACCGAAGCACAACCACTACCGATCCCGCCACGAGGTACGCATACCCCTTCGCCCCAGCAACCCGCCCGAGCTCCCTGGGCACGTACCCGATCGTGACCATCCGGCGCTCGACGACGATCGCCGCGTGCCCCATCTCCGCCGTCAGCCGCCCGGGCACGTCGGCCTCGTCCCATTCGGCTGGGAGTACCGGCACGAGTACCTCCGCCAGTACCAACAGCAGCGCCACCACCACGCCCTCGCCCAGGGTACCTCGGCACTCCATTTCGATGCCCGAGTTCAGGACCGCCAAAAAGGTGAGCGAGAGGAGGTCGCGAGGAGTGGGAGGTCCCGGGATGGGGGTTTTGTGTGGGGGGAAATTGCCGGTTTTAGGTTGGGGGAGTTTATCAGCTGATTAGTCAGTCGGCGTGTGAATTAGGTGGTGTGTTTGTTGACTAATTGGTTCCGCAATAAGTGAGAGAAAGTGCATGAGAGGTAAAGTCGGATTTAACAGTGCATATGGTGTAGGTGCGACAGATGTACCGCTGGTGATGTTTCGCGCTGCCTTTGAACTGCAACGGAGGACGTCGCACGCGCGTCGGGAGGAGTCGCGTCCTGATCATCGGAATCCTCTTCCCCATTAATCCTCCCCTTTCCTCATTAACTCTTCCCCTTCCCCATTAACCCTTATCTCTTCCTATTAACTCTTCCCTTACCTTCCCAGGAATTCTGTTAGGGCAGTTCGAAGGGGAAGAAAAACAAAGGGAAGGAAAGGGAAAGGAAGGGAAGACGAGAAGGAAGGAGAAAGTTGAGAAGTAGGAGAAAGGGGAAAGGAGGGGAGAGGAGAAGGGGAATGGCAGGGGGAAGAGGAATAGGAAAGGATGGAGGTGACGAAAGAGCTCATGCAATGTCGTAAACTTCGGGGAAAATGAACACAATCCGACAGATAATTGCCCGGGCGTCATATTGCCTTCTTGACGGGGTTGCGGTCTGCACGCGATCGATCCTTTAGGACTGGAGAGGTATCCTGTTGCGCTGCGTTGATGTTGACACGCATCGTGCACTAACTCAGGCCTGGGTGATATATGCCTTGGTCGTTATTTTCCTGGTATGTGCTTCTAAATCGTTGGGTAATTAGGTAAGGATGTAGGAATGACAGATGGTTCTAGATTGGTGTTAATGAATGGCTTTGTAATTCTGTAAGTTTGTGTGCATCTTTATTTTTGTTTATGAGCGAGTTGAACAAGTTATACAAGTTTACCATGGATTCTGGAAAGAAAACGAGGTTTTAGAGCTTTGATAGAAAACGTCTGCTTTTGGAGGGGTAACAACTGAAAAACTCAGGTCCATGAAAGAAAACGGTACCTGCCATAACTCAAATATTCTTTTTCAAACATTCATATTGGGGAAAACCAAGTTGTAGAAAATCACATTATTTTTTATTGTTTAGTATTACTTTAGAGGTTATCCACATAGCATATTTTCAGTCTGACGCTCATTTCTGCTGTCGCATTATTATTGTTGTACAATAAAGTGATCGTAATGATGATGGTACTGGTTATTGATCTTATTGTTTATGTTAATATCATTGGTCCTCTTTTTTGTCATTGCTGAAATTGTTTCGCTGATATTAACATAATTATTATGATTCCTATTATTATGTTATTGGTATTTTCCCGTAGTTTAGATTCATAGGATTTTTAGTTTTTACTGACTTTCCATTGCGTATAGGCCTTGAGTTTCAATATTGTGATGGTAATGTTGCATTTTTTTTCCAGTCACGTTGCAACATCCTCCCATTGTTTTATATATTTTTACGGTGTTAACAACGCAGATGTAAAGGTTATAGTGAAAGTCAGAACAACAGGGGAAGGGAATAGATAAACGAGGGGAGGTATAAGACAAAAAAAAATAGAAAGAACTGGAAAACGGCAGAGGATAACAAATGGATACGCGTGAAACGAAGATCAATAAATGAATTGATTGCTGAATAAAAAGATAAAATAAACGTCCATTGGAAAGGCGAGACAAGAATTCCAAAATTAAACGCAATTCATGCATACATCTAAAACTTGAAATCTATTTTGGTTTCTCTATTCTCCTCCTCCTCCTTCACCATCTTTCCCGATCTCCTCCTCCCTTTGCCTTTTTTTTCCTTCTTCATCCCCCTCCTTCCTTTCCCCTTCTCCTTCGCCACTTTCTCCTTTAACTTCTCCGTCTTCTCCTTCTCCTCCTCTTTTCCATCCTCCCCTTCCCTTCTCATTCTCCTCCTCCTCCTCCTCCTTCTTTTTCTTTCTTCTCTTTCTCCATAATCTCCTTCTCTTTTTCCTTTTCCTGTTCCTTCTTCTCCTTCTCTTTCTACTTTTTTTCCTTTTCCTTTTACTTCTTCTCCTTTTTCTTCTTCTCTTCCTTCCCCTTCTCCTTCTCTTTCTACTTCTTTTCCTTCTCTTTCTCCTTCTCCTCCTCTTCCTTTACCCTC